>NC_079891.1:11753879-11890532 GCF_024868665.1 Triplophysa rosa | reverse complement strand
CATCCCACTTATAAGAAGTATTCATAGGAATGATATTACCATAGATGTGTTAATAATCAGACCAATAACTATTATACAAGTGAATATATGAAGATGATTTAATGAGTTTGAACATATAAGTATATTTTTAATCATTTTAACCAAGTATAGACCAGATTTCAGCAATATAAAATTCAGTGATGTCTTTGGATCTGTTTAAGGCCTGACCTAGATAAAGTTCAGAAGGTTGAACATGTTGTTCACTTTGTGGCCTGAAAACTGGTACCAACTGGAAAACTTATTTTTAAAAACCAAGTAAAGGTCGACATTCCACTATTAGATACACACCTTGTTGCCTAGAAAATAATAGTGGCAGACGAGAATGATTGGATAATAAAAAATAAAAGGTAAAGGGAATTTCCTGATTGGTTTAGGAAAGCAGTTTCACTATAACTACAGGCTGGAAAACACTAAGTTTTCAGATGACTGGGGACATCTCACTTTGTTTGGCCTGATCAAATAAAGTTAACTCCTTGACACCTGAACCTTCTTTGTCTGAGAGATTTTTTGAACTTCAAGATCGACTTCTACCACATCACTTACTGGCATCTGACGCCGACGATTCCTAGGGGCTCCCTCCTTCGGGGGGTTGAGCCCAGAAAGAAGCGGATGTCGAAATGTCAGCTATGCTTTCCCGTGCCGCCAGCATTGGGTTGTAGCGCACCGCACTGCCTCTCCCAACGCTCGCAGCTGGATACATGGTACCTCGGGTTTGAGAGTGGCACTCCAAGCCGCACTCGCCCCCAGTGCCGTGTTTTCCCGGAAGTGCATGAGGAACTTAGTATGACCTGGAACGCCCCCTTTCGGCGCATGCACGTCAACTAGTTCCATCACCCTTTCTTCCCTCGATGGTGGGGCAGCTAGAGGATACGTCGATGTCCCCCAGGGGCTCGACCTAGACTCCCATCTAAAGCATGTAGGTTTTTTCGGCATCTTAGGTGTCGAGAGCTTACTCTGCTGCAGGCCAAGCTGTCCCCTCTCTCCACGCTATGGCCATCCTGCAGGTCCATAAGCCCAAGGCATTGAGAGATCTCCACGAGGGTAAGACCGACCCAGCACTTATGCAGGAACACCGCGCCATCCCCGACCTCGCTCTACGGGTGACCGCGCAGGCGATGTCCACAATTGTGGTCCAGGAGAGACACCTCTGGCTGAACCTTGCACAGATGAGTAATGCCGAGAAAGTCCGCTTTCTCGATGCACCCATCTCGCAAGGGGGGGCTATTTGGTGATACTATCGAGTTCGACAGTTAGGGAGCAGACAGAGGATATCACGTATGTCCTCCCCAGCCGTGACTCGACCGCCCTCTGGCCGCCGAGATCCCGTGCACCGTCTGCTTCCCAGCAGCCCTGGTCCTCTTCGATGCCCTCCGGCTCCGGCCCCCATACTCAGGCGGCCCCCAGGAAGAAGACATCGAAGAGGAGACCACCACCTCGTCAGCAGCCACAGCAGAAGCCGATGCGGCCCTCATGGGAAGACCCCAGGGAGATCGAGAATACCTTCCGGCCTGACCCCAGCCATTCCGGGACGGTTCCTGCCCCATCCCAACAACCCACTTATAAGAGTTTTCTCTCTCTCTCTGGGTGTTTATCACAGCCGCCCTCACCCTCTACACGATGGTGTTCGGCAACTCAACATTGCGGTGAGACCCAATGTCGAGGATAATCATCAGCATAAGCACTCTCAATCGATGGTGCGTTGTGCTACATCATCGCCAGGTAGGTAAAACAGCAGACCCGATCTCCTCTCCGGGGTCCCCACACGGCGAGGGATCTGCACTTCCAGCCATCTAACCACCCCCCGGGAGGTCGATGAAGCAGATCGTACCCCTAGCCCCGGTCGCGGTCCCTGAGAGCCTGACGAGCTTCCCAAACCGTCACAGTGACTACGGGATACGATCCGTCTCGGCTACGCGATCCAACTCCCCAGACGCCCACCCAAGTTTTGGGGCATCCTCTCAAACCTCAGTCAGAGGCAAGGATGCTCCCGTGCTTCGGGCCGAGGTTGCCACCCCTCTGGAGAGGAAGCGATCATGCTCGCCCCTCTAACCGAGATGTTCAACGGCTTTTACAGCCCTTACTTCATCGTCCCCAAAAAAGGGGGGGTTGCTAGATCTGCGTACCCTGAACAGGCACCTACACAAGCTGCCGTTCAGGATGCTCACGCATAAGCGCATCCTGACATCTATCAGATGTCAAGATTGGTTCATGGCAATCGACCTGAAGGACGCTTACTTTCATGTCTCGATTCTCCCTCGTCATCGCCCGTTCCTACGGTTCACTTTCGAGGGTCGGGCATATCAGTACAGAGTCCTCCCTTTCGGTCTGTCCCTGTCCCCACGAGTCTTCACGAAGATCGTGGAAGCCGCCCTCACTCTACTCAGGGAGAGAGGTGTGCGGGTACTAAACTATCTCGACGACTGGCTCATCTTGACACACTCGCGAGATCTGTTATGTACACACAGGGACCTAGTGCTCCGGCACCTAGATCGATTGGGACTACAGGTCAACCGAGAAAAGAGCAAGCTCTCCCCTGTGCAGAGCATCCTTTTTCTTGGTATGGAACTCAACTCTGTCTCCATTACTGACTACAGAGCGCGCTCAGTCAGTGTTGAACTGCCTGGAACATTTCAAGCAGTCAGCGGTCCCCCTGAAACAATTTCAGAGGCTCCTGGGATGGCATCCTCGGCGGGGGTGATACCCCTCGAGTTGATGCACATGAGACCGCTCCAACACTGGCTACAGAGTCGAGTTCCCTGGAGAGCGTGGCACACCGGCAGCAGGCGGAAGGTGATTACGCCTCTCTGCCGACGCACCCTAACCCCTTGGTCTTCAATGACCTTTCTACGGACGGGGGTCCCTCTCGGGCAGGTCACGAGGCGCATCGTAGTGACGACAGGCACCTCCCTGCATGGTTGGGGTGCCTTGTGCAACGGGCACACAGTGTCGGGGCAGTTATCAATTGCCTAGAGTTGTTGGATGTGCTACCTGCACTGAAGGGGCTACAACCTCTCGTGCAGGACAAGCACGTGCTGGTCCGGTCAGACAGCACAACTGCCGTAGCGTATATCAACCGCCACGGTGGCGTTCGCTCACGACAGCTAACACGACTTGCCCGACGCCTCCTCCTGTGGAGTCCGCAGGTGATCAGATCCCTGCAAACCACACATATCCCAGGCCACCTGAACCAGTTAGCCGATGCGCTCTCTCGTCAGTTGACACCTCGCGGAGAGTGGTGACTCCACCCCCGCGCAGTCCAGCTCATTGGGTACAATTCAGGCCTCCCTGGACACCACCCATTGCCCGCTAGGGTACTTCCCGTCCAAGTCCCCCCTCGGCACGAATGCTCTAGTGCACAGCTGGCCGTGGGACAAGCGGAAGTGCGCCTTCCCCCCATTGAGCCTCATTGCACAGATCCTGTGCAAGGTCAGGGAAGAGGAGCATCAAGTGTACTAGTTGCGCCATACTTGCCCAACAGGACTTGGTTCTCGGAGCTAATGCTCTTGACGACAGCTCCCCCCTGGCCGATTCTCCTGACGAAGGACCTGCTTTCCCAGGGGAAGGGCACATTATGGCACCACAGGCCAGACCTCTGGAACCTCCATGTCTGGCCCCTGGACGGGACGAGGAGATCCTGAGTGGCCTACCCCCTGCGGCGGTTAAGACCATCACTCAGGCTAGGGCCCTGGCCACTAGGTGACTATACGCCTATAAGTGGTGCCTCTTCTCATCCTGGTGCTCTTCTAGAAGAGAAGACCCATGGAGTTGCTCGATTGGGAACGTGCTGTCCTTCCAAAGACTCGAGAGTAATATCTCCCCTTCCACACTGAACGTGTATGTAGCCGCCATTGCCGCTCATCACGACCCAGTTGCTGGTAAGTCTCTAGGACAGCACAACCTGATCATTTGATTCCTAATGCTCCGTACCCTCTTGCGACCTTGATGCGGTCCTGGAGCCCCTCGGAGATGCCTCTCTTTCTCACCTCACGATGAAGACAGCTCTCTGGATGGCGCTCAAGAGGGTAGCGGACCTACAAGCATTCTCCATGTCCACAGTTTGCCTAGAACTCGGGCCCAGTGATTGTCACGCTATCCTGCAATGCCGGCCCGACTACGTTCCCAAAGTTCCCACCACTCCCCCTAGACACCAGGCGGTAAGCTTACAGGCACTCCCCACCGGGGAGGAAGACCCAACCCCATCCGTGTTGTGTCCTGTACGTGCATTGCGCCTCTACTTGCACCGCACGCAGAGCCGCAGGAGCTCTGAGCAGCTCTGATCTATCCTCATGATTGGTTCCCACCTTGGTAACCCATGACCTTCCCTAGGTGGACCGTTTTCCATAGAACCCCATCTGTCGGCTCGAAACAACGTCAAGAGACCGACAGAAAGGGAACGTCTTGGTTACGGATGTAACCTCAGTTCCCTGATGGAGGGAACGAGACGTTGTGTCCTTCTTGCCACAACACGTGCTGCCCGCTGCAGCAGTCGTGAGAGGTTCTCATGCTCCTCAGAACAAAGGTGAATGAATGCAGCACGCCGTCTCCCTTTTATACCGGGATATCCGGGGGCGGAGTCCGGCATGCAAATTTCATTCGCCAATTTCATTGGCCTTTTCTAAAGAAGTCGGAAGCGATAGGTTCTCAAGGATGAACCCATCTGTCGGCTCGACACAACGTCTCGTTCCCTCCATCAGGGAACTGAGGTTACATCCGTAACCAAGACGTTTTGTGTGCTTGTGTTCCTGTGTTGTTCTGCTTTGGATTCATTAAACAAAACCCTTTTGGATTATACTCCGTTGTCATGCACATTATATATAGGCTACATGTGACAGAATAACCGACCGTAAAAGTAAGTTTATAGTGCCGTTATTTTACCTATCTTTTATCCTCTTCCCGGATGGTTCCCCCAGCCATCCAGCTCCTCTGTTTGGAGCAGGGAGACCGTTCACTGGAGGACCACACCAGTGACTTTTCAGATCTGACGTGCTTTGCAAACTTGAAATAGAAAAATGTGTATTTCTCCAAAATGCAGTGACATAAATCCATATATGGTTTGCATATAGTGTGGAATGCCCACTACTGAAACCCACCATATTTTTTTTCTACGTATTACAAATAATGTTTTTATTGGCTTTTAAAGTGGAAAACTGCATATTTCTCAAAAATGCTACAGTGAAATAACTCATATATGGTGTGCATATAGTGTGAGATGTCCCCTACAGAAACCCACAATCAGTTTATTCTACTTATTAAAAATAATGTTTCATTAGGCAATAGGCAGTTGAAAAATGTGTATTTCTCCAAAATACTACATTAAAACAAATCCATATACTGTATGGTATGTGTATAGTGTGGGATGGCCCCTACAGAAACCGACCATCATTTTTTCTACTTATTAGAAATAATGTTTCTATAGTCCCTTTAAAGATGAAAAATGTGTATTTCTCCAAAACGTTACAGTGAAATAAAGCCATATATGGTGTGCATACAGTGTGGGATGGCCCCTACAGAAACCGACCATGTCAGGGGATATATAGGAACAGAAGGATGCCACCACCACAGGTAAGGTTGCCAAATTTAATAAGTCTAAACAAATAACGATGCCGTCAAAAAAGGCCAAAACATAAATTCACAGGATACCAGAATCCTTGGAAAAAAAACAGGTACAAATCAGGCAGGGTATAATCCCAACAGGAATCAAAATTTAATCCAAGAGTATAGCTAATAGAGCAACCGACACGAAACGACAATTAGACTCGACAACACAAAAAGGAACAATTGAGTATATATAGTGTCCAGAGTAATGGGTTACAGGTGTGGGTGCAATCAAAGCAGACGTGAGGTGCGTGGGATGATGGGAACTGAAGTGCAATATTAATATTCTGGCGAAAGGGAGCGTGGGACGTGAGAAACAGACGTTGATGTAGGGGGCGTGGCAGGCACGGCGCCGTGCTGGTTACAGACCATCAGTTTTTTCTACTTATTAGAAATAATGTTTCTATAGGCATTTGAAATGGAAAATGTGTATTTCTCCAAAACGTTACAGTAAAATAAATCCATATATGGTGTGCATATAGTGTGGGATGGCCCCTACAGAAAACGACCATCAGTTTTTTTCTACTTATTAGAAACCATGTTTCTATTGGCATTTGAGGT
This sequence comes from Triplophysa rosa, assembly GCF_024868665.1. Lineage (NCBI taxonomy): Eukaryota > Metazoa > Chordata > Actinopteri > Cypriniformes > Nemacheilidae > Triplophysa > Triplophysa rosa. The sequence goes on along the minus strand of NC_079891.1, from coordinate 11,884,337 downwards.
GGAAAATGTGTATTTCTCCAAAACGCTACAGTAAAATAAATCCATATATGGTGTGCATATAGTGCGGGATGGCCCACTACTGAAACCCACAATCAGTTTTTTCTACTTATTAGAAATAATGTTTCTATAGGCATTTTAAGTGGAAAATGTGTATTTCTCCAAAACGCTACAGTAAAATAAATCCATATATGGTGTGCATATAGTGCGAGATGGCCCACTACTGAAACCCACCATCATATTTTTCTACTTATGAGAAATAATGTTTGTACAGTCACTTATATTGGAATAATATTTTTTTCAAACAAAATGCTTTCAAAAACCATACTGTAGTTAAACCTGTTTAAATCCATGGGTACTGTATAAAACCATGGTTTTGCACAATCAATACGGCAAATACCATGTTTACTACACTTTTACCACAATTAACATGGTTATTCAAGACTATAGATGATAGACAAACTACTTAACTGCATAAATTGTTTTATTTGCAGGACAAAGGTCTAAAAGGCATTAAAATAATACATATTTCAGATACAGACAGAGACATTGTTTTCACAATTTTCTCGCCGCATATTTGGCTCCCCTCACTAGATGGCGTCCTAGGCAAGCGCCTATGTCGCCTGTAGGAAGGACCGCCACTGCGTTACAGCAATCATAATGCAAACATTCAGATAAAAAAACTGCATAAATTAGGTCAAAAAACGAGATATTCTAAAAGTAAAACAAGAAATATGTTATTGACAAGACAAGAGACGCGGATCGTCTACATTTAAATAAAGCTTTACAAGCGGTGTTATTGGAAACAACGGCTGGTTTGACCGCAGTGCGTTTCCTGGTAACGATGGATCTTAGCACTTAAGAGCGTTTTCTACGAGCGATTTTGCGAATGTTCTTCATCGTTTCACGTGCGTTTCCCAACAATGCACTTAACGCGATCGCACGTAGCAGTGCTTTAAGTGCTACTTAAGAGTCGCTATCTGTTTGTCAGGTGCTGCTGAAATGTCACCTTATACAATGGCTCGTTTTTGTAGCACGCGCTTGTTTTCGAAATGTTTAGGCTAATTATTTTCACCAGATGTGCATGTGGTAGGTGAATATTGTTTAATGTTGCTTAACATGTTTTTTTGTGCAACGTGTAATACTTTTTCTATGTGTATATGGGACTTATCTACTGTAATTGTGCAATGTATTTAGCACGTTCTAGGGAAAATAAAAAAGTAAAAAATCAAACGTTAAAAAAATGCTGTGTTTGTTGAACCACATTTGATTACACTTTTGGGTGGTGTGGAGGTGGTATAATTTCAAGTTAAGTATTTATTAGGCCTATGTATTATCAAGCTTTCTAGCTCCAAACAAAATGTTTATTGTACACATACATTACCAGCACTTTATTAATAATAAGCACAAAGTGTGTTCATTATGAATATGAACCTTTAAATTAGAGACAATAAAGGGAAGAGCTAATCAATCCAATTTCTCAGCAAGTCAGGCATTCAGTTTCATTAAGTATTGCCTTCTGCGGTTGTTGGAACATATGATAGGCAGTGTGTAATATATCATTTGTAACAGTCTGAAAACCTTTAATCACATGGTTCCACAGGATAGTTCACAATAGTCTCAAAGAATAAATGACGGCTGCACTAGGCTACAGCAGCAGGAGAAAGACGAAGACACTGACAATCACCAAGTAAGCATTTTGACCATTTCTCTTTTAAACACAACAGTTTTACTTTGCATAAAATGTGGAGTAACTTTAATACAGCGATCCAGCAACAAACACGCATCCCTTACCAACAACTTGCCCATACTATATATTTTTATTCTTGTTAATATATGTTCAGTCATTAAATTTTTATTGTACTGTATTTTTTATTAATTTCGTTTTGTAATTTAAAAGATTTAAACAAACAAACAAAAACTAAATAAATGAAAACACGATAAGTCACATATACAGTATAGGTGTTTAAGTTTAAGCGCAATTCTCCGGTTGTCCTGCAGGTGACTTCATAAATTTGTCTTCTTACAATGCACGTAGGGCTTTTACGATTACTCCAGAGCACTCTAGATCTACTATGGTTTTCAAGTGCTAAGTTACGATGCTTTTGGGAAACAGACCGTAATATTAAGATCACTCGTACGATCGTTTAACGATCAACTTACGATGCTTTTGGGAAACGCAGCCCTGGTCAATTTGCCAGGAACAAAATTCACCTTCATTTGCTTTGAGTATTTGTTCAAGTTACAAAATTAACTGCTTTTTTATATAGTTCTCAGTCAGCACAAACAAGCCTCAATGGCATAATTTCAGAATTGATTTCCATAAAAAATATATTAACTTTTCTGTTCATTTGGGAATAATCTTCCCCATTTATAGGAAAACTTTTCCAAAACGCATCAGGCTCTGATCTATCTGCACCTTGAATTCATGACTAACACATTTAATTGATATGTGGTAATGGTGTCAAAGCACCAGAGAGAACACATGCTCGCTTACAGTGTTAGCATAGGGAGTAAATGCCATTTACACTAAGGAAAGGTTGAATTCTCTGAAAGCTGCGACATCTTGACATAGCCCCAGCGGTGACACACTGCTGATCAGAAGGTAGGATTTCTATCCCAGGGGCACAATGTTCATTTACACTCCGCATCTTGGGTGTGGAATTTAGAGTGGAAGTTCAAGCTGCGACCAAACTTAACTTTTATTCATTAGTTAACAAAGTCAGCTCTTTTCATTTTTATTGCCATCTGTACTTTTCCATGGACTGCTATTTGGAAATGTGGAATTTTAAGCTTTAATGAGTACAGTTAATTAATGACACAATAAATTTGTGTTTTTGTGGTTGGCTTTCACCCCGTCAGTTTCAAAACCTTGAGATGTTTATACCTCACATATGATGACATGGCATGTAAAATGTAAATGGACGGAATGCCTGTCGATATACTGTATATGAAATAAATTTACCATCAATTTGAATATAACTGCAATTCTTGAGGGTAATTAATATCAAATGCTTTCAGCAAGATTAATTTTCTTGTGGTGTGCCATGCTTACTCTGTTTTAAACTACTTGAATTAATTATTTTATATTCATAATGCATGTTGTTGTTTTATGTATGGAAGTAAAATAGAGACAAATGTGTTTGAAGCAAAAAGACGTGCTGAATAGCACTAACTGAAAAAAAATGCATTGTATTAACAGTGCTTGCATTTTAAGGTTCTGCAATTCAACATGGTTGCATATTTAAGGTGTGATTTTTTTCAAATGTAAAAATTTCACACACAGTTTCACCGTTTAAAAATTCAATAATCAAAATTCACCTTTTAAATTTCGTTAAAATTTTTTAACTTGTTTTAAAATACAACCTTTAATATTCGACAGACAAATTTCAGTTCATATTATTTCGCTTTAAAAATTCGCTTCCACAAATTCAATGGTTCAAATTCGGTTTGAAATTCAAAGTTTCACATCCGGGAATCTCAGGAGAAGCAATAGAGCGCCGATTCCGCCAATGCATGATCTCTACTTGCTGCCTGACCGCTTCACCAGCAGGTGGTGCAAGTCGCTTCTGACGAAGACCAAAGCAAGAAATGCAGATACTTTTTATATGTTTGCAGCACAGTCCACTCATCTGCTCGATTAAGTGAATTTATTTGATCTCATAGATCTCTTCTTATGCATCATCAAGAAAAATGTATTGTTTCTTGTACTGGCAGCTTAGCTCACCACTATCAGCCCTGGAACGGACATGGAGCACGGGGACAATTCCAGGTGGCCTGGAATCAGTGGACTAGTCATACATTTATAATATTAATTTAATTATTTAAATATCCTACCCGATCTACTAGTACTGCCTATATAGTAAGAGTTTATGTTTGTATTTGGCTTGCTATTTATACGCATTAATTACTTTTTACGTGCATATGATTACCCCCTTGGTTAAGATGGTGTGGGTCGGTATGTACATAAAAAGTGCACGCAAAACACATGTGTATCATGTGCACGCAAAAGGTCATTTCTGTAGCTTGCCAAATACAAACATAAGATCGTGCTTTTGATATACATTTTTGATAAAATGTATAATTATACATTTTAAACAGACAATAGTAGTAGGCTATTTGAAATACTAGTGCAAACAGATGTAAGAACAAGCCATGAACAATTTTTCATCAGAACGTAAAATAGTCTTTAAGTCTTTTCTTAAAAACGTAATTGTAAAATATTTAGTAAATGTACGATATAAATGTAACTTAAACGAATAACTACACCACTTAAAATAGAAATATCAATGGAAATAATTATGCCTATACTTTTCATCTGAAATCTCAGACGCAAACAAAATAAAGCCAATTATAGCCTATTGTATGAACGAATGAATAAAAAAAACGGAAATACTGCAACAACAAAGACACCGACACCTATTAGTTCTGGTATTATGTGAGAAATACGGCAGGACATGCTAAAATTCTTATTGTGTCATTTTGTGCTTTTTGCATTCATATTTAGGGCTCTTCCGCATTTCTGTAGCCTAAGGTTATTAAAAAGGTGTAGGCTATACTAATCATCTGGTCTGAAGATTAAGCAACATTAAGCGTTTTAGCACGGTACACCGGCCGTGATGGCGTGGTCCGTGGACGCTAAAGGGACAGAGTAGGCTAAAGACACTTAGCAAATCTTGCAAGCTTATAACGGTTTTGTTCCACCATGCCACCATACATGTGGATATTCTGCTAAATGTTTAGCATAAGTTCAAAGAGGGTACATTTGATCATTTAACTGAAATGTACACATGAGACACGTACATTACGTGCTTTCTCCAACGTGGTTTCAGTGTATTTCTGTCATTTAAAATGCATAATGTTGACTTATTATGTGAGCATATAGATTAAAAATTATTATACTAAATCGTAATTTCGTTTTGATATGTTATATTAGTATTGGGTAAGCTAATTAAAAAGAAAGGCTATAGCCTAATATAAAAGTATACGAAATACAATGCGCCAAACAGCAACATCTACAGATAGTTGTGTATATTGCCATGGAGCACTCATATTGTTTTCTGACCAGTAATTAAATATATTTTTCACTGCTCGGCCAAGCAAACTGACTTGCGTTGAGGTGTATGTTAGAGAGGTCCTCATGTGTCCCAGCGGCTTCGGGTCTAAAACGTTGACAAAATATGCCTTGGGCACAGAGGTGGGTAGTAACGTGCTACATTTACTTCGTTACATTTACTTGAGTAACATTTTGGAAAATATGTACTTTTTAAGTAAAATTAAAAGTTTGTACTTTTACTCTTACTTGAGTAAATTTCTAATAGAAAATCTGTACTTTTACTTCATTACATAACTTACATTGCGTGACGTTCCTTCATTTTAAAATATGCTTTTTAAAACGCGTTGTTTATTTCAAGGTTGTCCTCTCTTTTTACTGGCATTCCCGGGTGATCGATTCTTTTGAGTCGATTCTTTTGAAAGCATTAATTGAACAATGGGAAAAACAATTTGAATAGGCTAATGAATCAGTTCAAATGATTTGTTCAGTTCGCAGCACGATCTGAATCATCTGAAGCAGGATTACTCACTCCTCGTAGCGCGAAACTTAAGAACACGCAGAACACAAAGAGCGTTGGATGAATTGGATATATCTATACAATCAAAACTGCAAATGTGTCGTATTGTTTGCCAGCAATGATAAATGCCCGCCATATGTGCGCACCCGCGCGACCTGTCCCAGATAGCACAATCCATCTGGTTTACGTCTATTTGACGTCTGCATTTACATCTGCAAGACATCTGCAATACATACTTTGCTCATCTGCAATACGTCTCGGAGACGTCTGAACGTCTGTAATACTTCTGCTAAAGATCTGGAGATCTGCTGCTTAAAAACATCTGCTAAACATCTTAGAAAGAGCTGTTGTACATCCATTCTAAATCATAAACATTTACAGACATCTTCTAGATGTCTATATGACGTCTGACAGCAGACATCTCCGAGACGTATTGCAGATGAGCAAACTATGTATTGTAGATGTCTTGCAGATGTAAATGCAGACGTCAAATAGACATAAACCAGATGTATGTGTGCTATCAGGGGTTCGTCAGACACAGCAACATGCACGTTACCTGTCAGACACAGACGTGGGCTTGCAGAAATATACATTTGAAGAACAGAAGGAAGAAAACTTGTTGATGGGCGTGTGGTTCACTGTTTACTGTTTGTTTACAAGTAAGAGCTTTTCACAACACACACGTGACACAACACGAGAAAACATGAGCTTTGTTCAAAAATGTGTATTTCATTTAAGAGAGCACTGCAGATGTTCTAGATCATCTTAGGAAATGCTCTGAGTTTAGTTCATGCTTTAGTTTGACATGGTCTATTATTCTAAATAAGTTGTGTAAACTACATTGACATCCGGACTAGATGAAATTTACAGAAATGCTTGTCTCTTCTGTGTTTGTATATTCTTTAGTCTCTCTAGTATATTGCAAAGATATCTGTTTATGATAATTAAAAATATTGATTAAAATGTAATATTAAAATATTGGCGTTAATATAAATTTTATGTAGTAGGCCTATATAATCAGATACAAAGTAACTAAGTAACTAGCTACTTGAGTAGTTTTTTCATTGCATACTTTTTTACTTTTACTCAAGTAATTTTTAAAATAGTGACTTTTACTTTTACTTGAGTAACAATTTCTCTAGTTACTTGTACTTTTACTTGAGTAAAGATTTTGGCTACTCTACCCACCTCTGCTTGGGCACAGGTCGTGTCCGATATGGCATCGGGTCTCTGGTAATTTATAATGAATGTGCTTTTACCAATCGCCCCGAAAGACACAAATTAAATACATTTTATGGTTAGGTAAACAACAAATATTTGTTACGCCAAACTTTACAAGACATACTTAGGTTAATATACCATGAGTGATTGACATTTTAGCATTTAATGAACAGACAGCAACTCAAGCAATTGGCGTGTACTCATACTCGCATGTTCGTGTGTGGCACATTATTGGGAAACGCACACAGCATGCAACAAAAGTTTTTATCTGTGTGCTTAAAATCCATCTTACAGCTGTATAGATCATAACGCCGTGTGGTATCTTGCTTGGCTGCAGGCTGCACAAGACGTTTCGGGTCTAGTCCGGTTCTAAAGAAAGTGCTGTCTATTTTTATCTGGCCTGCTCAAGAAGTTCGCTTGGCTAAAATATCAGTTTTTCTGTCTCGTATTAACAAACGAACGTTTCCACAATTCCACAACATCTCAAATTAAAGTCTCAAATTAAAACAAGATCACGCGAGGAAAATAAAAAGAATATTTATTGAGATTGCAGCTACGTCATATGAACAGAGGCACATGGGAGAGTACGCGTTAAAATCAGAGCATTTGTCAATAAGCTCCTAGTTGAGATCTCAGTTATTTGACCACTTCAAACACAATACATGTCCTGTAAATGCTGATGATGTATTTACTGTATGTGAACACGATGTGCTGAAGTAAAAAATAACTTAATTCCTTCAAGCCACAGCAGGAAACCTAAAATTTCTGATGTTGATGATGCATAAGAAGAGATCTATGCGATCAAATAAATTCACTTAATCGAGCAGATGAGTGGACTGTGCTGCAAACATATAAAAAGTATCTGCATTTCTTGCTTTGGTCTTTGTCAGAAGCGACTTGCACCACCTTCTGGTGAAGCGGTCAGGCAGCAGGTAGAGATCATGCATTGGCGGAATCGGCTCTCTATTGCTTCTCCTGGGATTCCCGGATGTGAAACTTTGAATTTCAAGTCGAATTTGAACCAATGAATTTGTGGATTCGAATGTTTAAACCGAAATTATATGGACTGAAAATTGTCTGTCGAATATTAAAGCTTGTATTTTATAACAAGTTGGATTTTTTAAATGAAATTTAAAAGGTGAATTTTGATTATTGGATTTTTAAACGGTGAAACTGTGTGTGAAATTTTTACATTTGAAAAAATCACAGCTTAAATATGCAACCATGTTGAATTGCAGAACCTTAAAATGCGAGCACTGTTAATACAATGCATTTTTGTTCAGTTAGTGCTATTCAGCACGTTTTTTGCTTCAAACACATTTGTCTCTATTTTACTTCCATATTTATGCCCTAGAAACAGAATTTGTAGGATATTTGGACTGGTCACTGTTGGACAATTTAAAAAGTAGAACTAGTAAATATGCAAAAATTTTGAATAAAAAATGGTAAAACAAGTCATACAAATACACTCATAAAATTATTTCATTAAAAACAATCTCATGGAAGCCTTTATTATTATTATAAATTGCCATTATCATAGACATCATATTGGCTAGATACAATCAGTAAAGTGAGAAAATGTCACCTTCCCATGCTTTATCTGCACAGGCTTAAGGCCTGTGTGGGTGAAAGTGTGGTAATCATAAAGACCAGATGTCAGGTATTATTATATTTAAATGTGGAACATGCTTTAAGAGGTGTCTAACCTGATAATGAATGAGTAAGGACGCGTCTGGTGAGCCTTGTATGTGAGGCAAAGAACTAAACACACCAAAACATGTCACAACTTGTGAAAACTTTTAGAATAAAATTCCTTTTTTATTTATGCAAATTCATATATTTGACTGAATCAACTGAGATTCTGAAACTTGCTAATAATGTGTTCAAGACATGTTAAGTACTCTCCATTCTCCACAAAACTACATATCCAAATAGTGAAAATTGTGTGAATAGCTACTCATTATTTCTCACAGAATAATTCCTACAAATTAACAATCCTCATGCCGTCTTTTAACATCCCGCTCAGTGGCGGACTGGTCATCTGGAGAACCAGGAGTTTTCACGATGGGCTGCTGCTCAATGTGGGCCAGCCCTCTGTTAAGGTATAAAGAAATAACAATATTATTTTCTTTTGCCCACTTGTTATAATTGTGATTTCTGTGCCCTAGCCTAGCAGCAGTAATAGCGCTCGTCAATGTCAAAAGGTTGACTAATTAAACAGAGTTTACACAATTCTAGCCAATCAAATTACAGAGGCCAAGCAGAACTTAAGCCATTCAAACTGAAGAAGACCGACGTTTCGGTCAAATCAATTGAAGAAGACAGAACTTTGGCAGGCAGGCGCTAATAGAAACCAAGCACAAATAATTTTAATGATGACTGTGTAGCAGTGATATGTGGAAAGGCAAACATACTGTCAACTGTTTAACAAGTCAACTGTTTAACAATAAAGATGATAAAAGGTAAGATTTTAGAGATGCAAACTACATAACCTTTGTGAATTCTGCTGTTTTAAAAGAAAACATAGGTGGTTTGTCCTAACGATAATGTTAGCAATCAAGGCATAAGATAAGACTCTGAGTATATGGTGGATTTAATTAACATTGAAGAATTCAATAGATTTATTATCACAGAACTATTATCACAGGTAATGAAATTATTATTTTTGGTCAAATTTTTATTGAATGTATAGTTTTATAAAAACGTATTGAAGCTACTAAGTTATTAAGCCGAAAGAGTGAATGTTTTCTCTCCTCTCTTCTCAGTTTATAATCATAAATGCTCACTTTTGTTTAGACTTGTTGATTTTGGACTTTATATCTGACAATATAAAGTAAAACATATGTAATGTACAAAACTACAAATACAATATATAATGTAAAACAATAGTTTTTAGCAAGGTCGAGTCACACCTTTTTTGGCAGCAATTTAATATGTTCATAAGTCATCACCCTCAGACTTAAAACATTGTAAAACTTGAATCTTTGACTGTTACATGTTACGGTCAGTGAAGTGTCATTTACAAAGGCTGCTCCTGTTGAAGAAGTCCAGGGCCACTTTTTAGTCCTAGTCCGCCCATGATCCCGCTTTTAGTAATATATAAAATGTAGGTGGTGATATGCTATTTGGCCAAGAGTGTGATTTCTTTTCTAGAACAGAAGCGAAAGAGATGGACACTGAGGGGCAGGCCTTGCAAGTACAGTACTTGAAAAACAAGGGGAATAAAATGAGGTAAAGCATTATCACAGTAATGTTTTCAGGGTGGCAAATCTGGTCACTGTTGAAAGCATGAACTAAATTGAAGGACACGCAAAAAGCTTTGGTTCATTAGTTTGGCTCACACATTGTTTTGAAATGGGACAGGAGAAAAAGCTCTTTTATGGCATTAAATCTGTCCTCAGTTCTCAGACACTACTGAAAAATCCTTGCTGATTGTGTGAAACAGATCTTAGCTTTTTTCAAAATGCCTAATGTAGCAACATGCTGCGCTTTCTCTGTTATTGTAATATCCCTATTGTATATTTTTATGTAATGCTTAATCATTGTCATATATTTACTTGAACAACATTTACAGACATTTATACACTATATGAAGTAAGTATAAAAAATATATACTTATATATAAGTATATATTTTTTATATTTACTTCATAGGGTGTATAAATTTCTGTAAATGTTGTTCTTGTCAGAATAAATTGCATCAGGTTTTTTTTTGCAGTAGCTCTGCATTGAAGCTATCCAACAGTCAAAATTTTAACAGCTGAGCATAAATCAAAGAACCCTTGGTACAGACTAAAAGAGAACCCCCACAGAATGGTCATTTACAGTCCCATAGCTTATGTTTGTCTGGTTAAGATGTATGCCCAGAGGCCAGTTACCTTCTTTAACAGTGGTGTTGTCTCGAGTGTCAAGAAAAACCCTCTGTACCCACAATTCATTTCCCCCTCAGTCACGCCCCACCCTGTTGGCAAGCTGGCAGAATTGGCAGGGACCCGAAAAGCTGTCCTGGGGTTTCACTCTGTGTGAATGGACATCTATTTTAACGTCTCAGTGAGGCAGCCAATATACCTGGGCACGTTTCCACACTGCTGTCTTCAAAGGACCCAGGCTTCATCTTGAAACACATCAAGCAAGACTTAATTTCAGTAAAAGATTAGAAGGTCTACAACAATATTTCTATGTCCTATAATTCTCATAAAATTTATGTGTGTACAAACATCCACAAAATTTACTGACACCTTAGAGTGAACTTGCTTTGATGCTTGATAATGAATTAAAAATTGTAAAGTAATAAGTAGCTCAATCAGACCAAAATACGACTGAACATATTCTATATAATTAAGGTTTTTACTTTGAGTCAGTTAACTCAAAGATAAGTAACACTAGTTATTTCAGCAAAACAATTGTATCATAATTCTTTATACACATGCTTAAACTGTGTGGATCAGAGAGCTGCTTAATTTGGACTATAAAAGCTTTATAAAAAAAAAAGATATATTCCTCATGCTTTGGTGACAGCTTACATGTTGTATTGAACCAATTCAATTTACTGTAAAATCTAAAATTAATGTTTTAACAACAACAATAAAACAAAAAACAGATAAATCCTTCCCAATGAGAATGTAACCGTTTTATGTCAGGTTAGAGATCTCAGGGGAATGGCTTCAGACTATATTATTAGCTTTATATAAATAGCCATTAAGTGTTTTTTTTTCAGATTGCCAGTGTTTGGCCAGCCTCTCCAGCTAATGGCCATTCAGGAAAACTGTATCCAAAAGATTAATAAATAGATGACAATTTCTGTTTATCAAACAGCTGGGACACCTGACAATTTGTTATTAAGGACTCTACAAAGCTTTTCTGAACACCCACACACTTTGATAAATCTATTATAAATGTGAATCATTGGGCCTTTTTTAAATTGTTTAGTTTTTCCTGTTTTTTCTTCCTTCTACTTTAAAGAAATATATGAACAATACCGGCTAACATTAATCATGCTTGCTATTATTTTTCAAAAAGACAACAAAAACATTAGAATAAATGTTGAATAAGTAAACAAGACAAAATTTAAAATACATTTTCCGTTAAAAGCGATAGAGGACCATTTCTAATTGCTTCCTCCATACTTTCTTAAAACGAACATTTTTTTCACATATATGAATGTTTACAATAAATCTAAATATGTTACTACATTTGTAGTCTATATGGAAATGCAGCCTGCTATCTGCTTTGACCTGTGAAGGTCATTTACAGATTATTGTGGAATTAGATTATCTCATCAATTTATCTGTACGGGTGGAAAGCCGCATGGCTCGGCGCCATTTGAGACGGCTCACCAACCCTTTTGGACAGTTCCAGACCAAGACCGCTCGGTCCTCTGTTTCCTTCGTCCCCCCACTTCGCAAGTCAGACGCCTTCATCTTACCCCTCTGGAGAAGCAACAACGCCTTACCCAAGGCCTCTGCCTCTACTGCGGCAAGGCAGGCCACTTTGCCGTCCGCTGTCCTGTAAAAGCCAAAGCCCACTAAGAGCTCGGAGAGTCCGAGTGGGCGCAATTACCCCTTTAACCTCTCCGTCCAACCGTGCCATGCTGCCTTTCAAATTCCGGCTCCAGGGATCATCTCATAACGGCCACGCTGTCCTTGACTCAGGAGCGGAAGGAAACTTCATTGATGTCTCTACGGCCCGTAGATGGGGAATTCCTTTAGTTCCACTCGCCGATCCCTTGGAGGTCGAGTCGCTCGCGGGCAGTCGCCTTGCTTCCATCACTCAAGTCACTCCTTGTGTAAGTTTGATTCTTTCAGAGAACCACCACGAAAGCATTGTGTTGTACGTCCTCGATTCCCGCAAGAACCAGATTGTTCTAGGGCAGTGGTCACCAACCCTGTTCCTGGAGATCGACCGTCCTGCAGACTGCAGCTCCAACCCTGCTTCAGCACACCTGTCTGTAATTATCAAGCAAACCTGAACACCTTGATTAGATAGTTCAGGTGTGTTTGGTTGGGGTTAGAGCTGAAATCTTCAGGACGGTCGATCTCCAGGAGCAGGGTTGGTGACCACTGTTCTAGGATATCCATGGTTGATACAACACAACCCTCACGTGGACTGGAGGAGTGGTTCCCTGTTAGCCTGGAGTCAGTCTTGTCATTTGTCTTGTCTGGGTCCTGCCTCCTCTCCCGTCTCTCTGTCTTGTGTTCCACAGGTGCCACCCGCAGACCTAACCGGCGTCCCGGTTGGAGTACCGGGATCTCAGTGCTGTGTTCAGCAAGTCCCGGGCTACCTCCTTACCTCCACATTGATCCTTTGATTGTGCCATCAACCTTCTCCCGGGCACTTCTCCACCGAAAGGTCATTTATACTCCCTGTCTGGTCCTGAGAGAGAGGCAATGGACAAGTACATTCAGGAGTCACTCCTGGCTGGTCTCATTCGGCACTCATCATCCCCTGCGGGTGCGGGATTCTTCTTTGTTGAAAAGAAGGATGGCTCCCTACACCCCTGTATCGACTACCGAGGTTTGAATGACATCACCATTAAGAATCGGTATCCCCTACCTTTAATGTCTTCTGCCTTTGAGTTATTGCAGGGAGCCCGGGTCTTCACTAAATTAGACCTCTGCAATGCCTATCATCTTATTCGCATCCGAGAAGGTGATGAGTGGAAGACGGCCTTCAGCACTCCCACGGGACATTATGAATATCTGGTTCTACCGTTTGGTGTTACCAATGCTCTTCCAGGACCTCGTCAATAGCGTTCTGGGAGACATGATTAACAAGTTTGTCTTTGTGTACCTGGATGATATCCTTATTTTTGCGAATAGTTAAACGAATTCCACACTGAGTCAGTTACGTTCCTTGGCTACATCATCTCCACCAACGGTATCAAAGCGAATCCGGCAAAAATCAAAGCAGTCGCCAATTGGCCCATCCCCAACTCTCGTAAGGCGCTTCAACAGTTCCTGGGTTTCACCAACTTTTACCGGAGATTCATCAGGAACTTCGGCCTCACAGCCGCGCCTCTCACTGCATTGACCTCCATTAAAGTCCCTTTCAAGTGGAACCACTATGCACAGGTTGCCTTTGATAAATTAAAGTCTCGTTTTATCTCTGCCCCTGTTCTGTCTGTTCCAGATCCTTCTCTCCAGTTTATTGAAGAGGTCGATGCATCAGATGTTGGGGTCGGCGCAGTTTTGTCTCAACGCTCTGCTGGTGACGGGAAGGTGCACACTTGTGCCTTTTTTTCCCACCGCCTCAGCCCTGCAGAACGTAACTACGACATCGGCAATCGGGAGCTGTTGGCGGTAAGACTAGCCATGGGGGAGTGGCGTCACTGGTTGGAGGGTGCAGAGCGGCCCTTCTTGGTCTGGACGGACCACAAGAACCTGGAATAAGTCCGTTCAGCCAAGAGGGTGAGTGCGCGTCAAGCCCGCTGGGCACTCTTCTTCGGCCGTTTTAACTTCACCCTCACGTTCCGGCCGGGTTCTAAGAATGTTAATCCCGACTCTCTCTCGCGCCTGTTCAAAACTCCCGAGGGAGAGCTCTCGACTCTGACCATCCTCCTGAAAGAATGGTAGTTGGGCTCTCTCTTGGGGAATTGAACGGCGAGTAGTGGAGGCCGGATGAGGGGTGCAAGTGCCAGCTGAGTGCCCAGTGGGTAGACTGTCAGTTCCGCCCGCTCTGCGGTCCAATGTCCTTCAGTGGGGTCATTCTTCCAGATTGGTCTGCCATCCAGGAATTCAAGGAACGCAGGCGGCCATCCGCCGGCATTTCTGGTGGCCGTCCTTGGCCGATGATGTCAGACAGTTTGTGATGGCCTGCCCGGTTTGTGCTCAATGTAAGACACCCAATCACCCTCCCGCTGCTCTGCTCCGCCCTTTACCCATCCCATCCCGCCCTTGGTCCCATATAGCTCTCGATTTTGTCACTGGGCTACCTGCTTCCGAAGGCAACACTGTGGTTCTCACGGTGGTGGATCGTTTCTCCAAGGCGGTCCATTTCATTCCTTTACCCAAACTTCCCTCCGCCCGGGAGACTGCTCAACTGATGGTAGATCATGTCTTCCGTCTCCATGGTTTGCCCGGTCGACTTGGTCTCAGATAGGGGCCCTCAGTTCTCCTCCCGGTTCTGGAAAGAGTTGTGTAGACAGATCGGGGCCACTGCGAGTCTGTCTTCAGGCTTCCACCCCAGACCAACGGGCAATGCGAGCGGGCCAACCAGGATCTCGGTAGAATGCTCCACTGTCTGACATCCTCCGACCCGAGTTCTTGGTGCTCTCAGCTCCCATGGGTAGAATACGCCCACAACTCCCTTCCCTCGGCCACGTCAGGTATGTCACCTTTCGAGTGTTCGATTGGTTATATCCCCCCTCTGTTTCCATCGCAGGAACCCGACGCTGCTGTTCCGTCTGCTCTGGCCTTTGTCCGTTGTTGCTGCCGCACGTGGGAGAACGCCAGAGGAGTTCTGCCCCGAACTGGTAGACGAACCAAAGTAGCGGCTGACCATCACCGGGTCTCTTCTCCTACCTATATTTGTGGTCAGCGGGAAATGGCTCTCTACCAAGGACCTGCCTCTCCGGGCACCCTCTCGCAAGCTGGCGCCCAAGTTCATTGGTCCCATCCGCATCACAAAGGTGGTTAACCCGGTGGCCGTCAGACTCAAGCTTTCCCCTTCCCTTGGGGGGGTCCACCCTGTTTTTCATGTGTCCAGGGTTAAGCCGGTGCTCTCCTCCCTCCTTCATCCTGCCAGCAATCGCCCCATACCCCCCCCCCCCCACGTCTAGTGGAGGGCTCCCCCACCTACATGGTGAGGAAGCTGCTGGACATTTGTCACCGGGGCAGGGGCGTTCAGTACCTCGTGGACTGGGAAGGTTATGGTTCAGAGGAGAGATGTTGGGTACCATCCCGGGACATCCTGGATCCATCTCTGATCTCGGACTTCCATCGACGATGACGTGAGCCCCCTCCTAGGACGCCCGGTGGCGCTGCTGGGGGCGGTCCTGTGGGGTCTCGGGTCTGAGCACTTGTTTGTTTTGTTTCATGTCGAACACATGGTACAGCTTGACAGCTCTCCATGTGCTCGGTGTCTTCGTGACAGCCCCGCCCCTCGTGTCGGTAATTACTACCTCATTATTGTTTCACTCCCTTCACCTGGGTTGGCTCTGGTTTTCTCTTTTCCCTCCTGGTTTCTCATTTTCTCCCGTGATTCATTTCCTTTTTAATCCCTCTTGTACCTCTGTCCTTTGTCAGATTGTCAGTGTTATTTCCAGCGATTTACCGATCGCTTATCTTGTCTTGGGTGTCTTGGGTATAGTGTTAATCAACTCTTTTTTTGTCTCGGACTCGCTGCACGGATCCTATTTTCTGCCTGGTCGGTCGGGCGGCTCTGGAGGGATTTCGCTGTATGGACTGCCATTGGAATACAACCCTCCTGCCGGTCTAAGTGAACTCTCATCCCAGTATCTCTACCCTGTCGGTCTAGTGGATTCCTGTTGGAATACATCTCTCCTGTCGGACTAAGTGGATTTTCATCCAAGTATCTCTCCCCTTTCGGTCTATTGGACTCTCCTGGGAAAGTATTCTCCTGTCGGTCTTGTGGGTCCTCAGTTGGAACATTAGTCTCCTGTCGGCCTAGTGGTTTGTTCAGTTCCCTGTTCACTAATGGATTATTGAACTTCTTTTAAGGATTTACCTCCAGATTCTCTCGTTGGACTTTTTGCCCAGAGAATTCTCTGGCCCTGTCTCCACACCCCCACGCCTGTGGGTGCAACCCTCTGCCTCACACTCAGTTGCGGCCTGGCCGCTGGATACAAGACTCATTGCCTCCTTCCCCTTTTTTGGCCGAGCGCTCGAGCCCTTTTTGCCCTGTGCATCCGAGACTCTATGGTGACTCGCCTATCATACATATTTCTGGGTTTCTGATTTATCGCCGCTTGACGGTCCTCCGTTGTGTTGATTATCCCTGTTGTATCTGCTGAAGTCAGGCGTTAATTAAAGATTCTTACTACCCTGCTTTTGACTCCCGAGTTTCCCTACCAGAACTCTAACAGATTATTATGTACTCATGTTAAAAACAAATTTGGAAACACGTTAAGGGCCAAGAATTAAGCATGTCCAACATGATTACTGCTGCAGTTCCCTTACAAGACTCTGATAAAGCAGAGAATAAGAGAATTACCATGAATTAGTTAGTCACTTTGACCAGCCCAGAAGGTCAAGTCTTGGCTGAATTTTAAAAGAAGCATTTTAGTTGCCAATTAGCCTCCATGCTCTGCGCTCCTGGCATCTCTCAAATCCTGTGCAACCTGTTGATGTATGGCTGGCAATTTGTCACAATCTGCCACAGCACTGATATACAGAAAGTCCCTGGTGTGGCCTCCCAGAATGCCCCTCTACAAAATCTCAGGTCTGTGGGAAAAACAAATGGGAAGGAACGCAACAGCACAGGCAAAGGACAGCTGTAATTCTGTAACCCTTCCCTAGACTGAGTGCAGAGATGGCAAAAGTACACACATCCTTTACTTAAGTAGAAGTACAGATACTCATGTTTAAAAGTACTCAAGTAAAAGTTGAAGTACTGACTAAACTTGTTTACTCAAGTAAAAGTATAAAGTATGGGCTCTAAAATGTACTTAAGTAAAAAGTAGCCAATACTACTACCTGTTTTAGAGTCATGCTCGTACCTGACAACTGAACTACCATTATGTAGAACACAAGCATAAAAAAGACTGATGGAATAAATCTATTTGCCACTACCTAGTTAGTGGAAAAAAACACAAATTTATAATACAGTTATGATGTAAGATAAGAGTGTAAAGGACAAGCGTATTGATAATAATTGTGACAGAATTCCCTTTGTCTCAAGTTCTCAACCATAATTTTAGCTATTCTTTGTGTTGCCTTCCGCCTTGGTCCGTGGCAGCTTCTTAGACTACTAGCCTATGTCTGCGATGCGTAATAGCCAGGAAATAACTGTTTGGTACTGTGATTGTCAAAACATTTTATAACAGAATTTCACTGCTTTCAATTTTAGATTAACTGTCCCTTTAAATTTTAAGCACAGACCATTCATGGACATATCATTATACAAAGGTTGTAGACACTTGGGAGATCTTGTCAAAAAGAGAAAACTGAGAAATAAAGAGATAATTAATTAGGCAAGTCAATTTACTTGGTAATAATTACTGTTTTTCTCGATTGGTTAAACACATTTCTTGAAATTATGCCTCGCTTTAAAATATTAAATGTTTAGCCTCTTACATTGTACGTTACACTCGTTCAACATTAAAACTGATGTCAGTGTTGCTAGATTAGGTGGATGATTTCCAGCCCAAAGGCTCACTAAAACCTACTCACTCCAACAAAACCAGCCCATAATTTTTACTTCCAAAATAATGTGATAGTATTTTATTGCAATGTCAATCAACGTTGATAAGGATCGTTTTTTATTTCCTTATAATTTTAATCATGACAAGATGAAAAAATATAATAAATATCAGGAAAATAGATCAAACAGATCAAACAAGGCAAATGCATTAAGAAAATTAGAAAATAAGACTAATAGGATATGTCCAGAAACCACTTCAAATGGCAATCAGGAAATTAGCGCATTTTTGTGCAAAAGTGCCCACTATAATTAGTTCATCAAAAGCAACGCAATGAGCAGGTATTTTTCACTCGTTCATGAACTTAACGCACACACCACGATAGCAAAAAATATGCAATTAATACATACTAATGAACAACAATAATGCGCTTACCTTAACGAGCTGCCTTAACTTCTGACAGAACTACAGTACATCTTTCGTGAAGTATATGTTTGTAGAATATGCGAATAGCTAAATAGCTAAATTACATATTTAAAATCTGGTCCTTTCGCGCTAAAAAACCCTACCATTCACGAGTCACCACATGATGCAGAATATCACGCTCGAGATCTGAGAACAGTTACTCTGTCTTCTTTGATTTGATTGGTCACCGCTTTGCTCTGTAAACAGTAACTCCCACCTTCTTACATTTGATTGGCTAGTGGCCACCTCACACAGTGCTTCGGCTTTTAGGCAGACTTATCATTAGTTTGAAAAAGTCACGCAATGACTAGAAATAATATTGATTGTGCATCAAATACAGATTAAAACTAAAGTAACGAGCCTGGTTTGAAAATGTAAGAAGTAGAAAGTACAGGTATTTGCGTAAAAATGTAAGAAGTGAAAGTAAAAAGTCGTCAGAAAAATAAATAGTGGAGTAAAGTACTGATACCATCTCTGACTGAGTGTATGTACAGCACACATATACACTCGCACAGACACATACACTTTTGGGGACTGGGATCAGACAGTATTTGATAAATTATTTGATAAATGAACAAATATGACAAAAATAGAAATTTAAGTAAAAGTCTCTTCTTAAATGCAGCGAGTATAAATTGTAAACATTTAATTATCTGCTTCTCAGTGTCTTCTAGAGCATCAGTAGACATCTAAATAATTTCTCAAACTGTGCTCTCATTTGCCATAACTCAACCAAAGACGTCAATATAAATTCCAACATTCCATCATTTTTTTTTAGGTGAATTTATCTTAACATCCACATTAACAGCAAAACTATGTGCTTTTACTACAAAAATTATGTACTATGTGTCATATATTTGTTCCTGTTTCAACATTTATCTTATAAACATTTAGGGTAATTAATAAGGACATATATTTTTATGAAACCTAACTCAGAGCTTGATTATGTCTCATGAGCTATGAAGGAACAACTTCAGAGCAATTAAACATTCCTCAAGGTATTTCTGAAAAAAAAAATGTTTTAATGCATACATGACGGTACACAAAGTGCATTCACAAACACACATATACACGCATGCACGAGCGCACACAAACATACACACACAGTCTTCCCATTCGATTTCTGATGGCGGGGGAGAATTTATGGCACTTCCGCTGCAGTGTCCTAGATTGGCTCAGAACATTCATCACCCAGGTCCTTAGAAGAAAACGTTGTGGCCACCGGCTGTCATTCAGTTTTACTCCCACAGCACTGATAAAACAAACAGCGATGGACTTGCAAAACCCATTCGTTAGACCCTTTTTTCTCCCCCCTCTTTTCTCTTAGGAGATGTAATCCTGAGGACTGGGTTATGGGTTTAAGGAGAAGGGTTGAGTGTTGTATGAGCTCAGACGCCTCAGAGGAGCAGATCTAAGGCCAAACGTGTATAGAAGTAGTTGCTAGAACATTAATCTCATTAATTTAAGCACAGTCATCGCTTTTCCTCTGCTGACTGTATATTCTCTTATCACTAGACACATACATGTATAAACTCAAGTGTCACTGACAAACCTATATGTAAAATAGTGATCTAGAGGAAAAACTCATGCCTTTTTTTCAGAGACCTGCCAGCCTTACGGGAATTCTTAACTGTTTTACAAGGTGGCTGTTTTTCATGAATTCGTACAATGTAAATTATTCGAAAAAGCAGTAACAAACCACCTCTCCTAACCTTCACTTGCGCAAAAGCAAATCGTACCAAAATTCAGGAATTAAATTGTATGAATTCTTTGTAAAATAGTTAGGAATTGCCATGAGATTGTGTTATGCCAGCAAACTTTTGAAACTTGCCATATAAATTATATAATAGTACACTCATAAAATACAATTATTTGATTATTCACTCAGTGCAAGATGAACATTAAATAAGGACATTTCACAAGTATATACTGTATTTGCAGATATTTTCCAATTTACAAAACTGAATGGGTTTCCCACTCTGAAGCTCAAACAAAAAGCATTATGACGTCTCTATAAAAGCAATCCATATGATTTGTGGGTTGTATTCCAAGTATCCTGAAGCCATACCAAACCTTTTGTGTGACATCATTAATTGAAAATGTAGCTTTTTGAGTAAGTTTGTAAAATGACATAAGGGTGGGACAATGATAACAAAATTTTCTTTTTAGGTGAACTGTTCCTTTAAAACAGGTCAACTAACCAAGAGATGAGGCCTTGAAATAGTTCCACTCAGATGGTCATTAATCACAGATGGTGCCTGAACTAAATGCATAATTGCTTTCCTTACACCGGCACAAAATAAATCTGCATCAGGCCATAGAGTGTGCCCAGGTCATTTAGAACCGTGGTTTATGCACATGACCCAACTGACCAAAGAACATGAAAGAACATTGATCTCGCTCAAGAACTGCTGGTTAAGATTGTCAGGGTACATACTGTAGCTGCCCTTATGCTACCCGCTGTGAGTTAGTCACGCCTGGGAGAGGTGAAGAGAACCCCTTACTGTGAGCAAGGTATTGGTAATGAGGGGTGGAGAGACAGGGCAACAGCATTGAGAGCGAGAGTCAGAGAAAGGCAATTAAAAGAGTATCACAGATACTGACAGCGACTCCAAGGTGCTGAACCCGGGTGGTAAAGATCAAGTGCTTGCAGGAAGTCATTTTGTGGTTGTAGTCATATGACGAAGGGAAATCCGAGCTGCTGTGGGAGCTCATTATCTGACAGTGCATGATGACTGGGAGGACAAAGTGAGCATGTGTGTTCTGAATGCCGTTTGTAACACTTTGCAATACATGTCTACTTCTCAGAGATTTAAAAGTGTGCATTTGTTATTTCAAAATATTGGCGCAAACAACAAGTGGGTGTGATTTACAGTTTTTTATTTTTAGGAAATGTGATAATACTTAGGATGAGACTCCTGAAGCACTAAATACAACACATATAGCACTGAACCCATAATAGTACTTAATCAATGTAAATACAATAGATCTATCTGCATAATTTTAGAGTTTGTCATAATAGAAATGAAGCAAAAATATTGATGCATTTCGATGCATTTTTAATTAGGCTTACAATGTATACTGGCAGCACATCTTCTATATTTTTGCATTTGAGTTGGGAAGACAAATGAAAGGTTTTGGTAATTTGTCCTGACTGCTCCTGTGTCTTGTAGGCTACTGATCCTCCTATAATGAGAAGTATACTGTAGTTACCGTGACCTAAATTAATATGATCTTAAATGTTATCAAGAAACCCATTCAGATATATTTATAGCCATATACACAATCACAAATATAACCAAAAATTGAGGAAATAAATGAAGAGTTTATTTGCAAAAACAGGTAACTTCCAAAATTCAAAAATCATGTTTTCATTGTGTTTTATTGTTAGTTCGCTGTATTTTGTTATTTATTTGTTTACTTATTTATTTTATTATTAGTTATCATTGCTTATTTAAAACAACCCAACTGAAGTTTGATTGATATTACTTGAAACGCACAATTAAAAACATGTTTTAAAAAAATTTGGTCTGTTTTGCAAATGAACTAAATGTTAAACAAACAAACAGTCCTGTGAAGGCAACCAATTTAGGAATAATAATATTTTTGACACAGATGAATGTCTATCATTTATAAAAAATGTGGATTCCCATTTATCCAAAGCAACGTATGCCTTAAAAGTACACAGTATACATTTTTATCAGTATGTAATTTATCTGGGAATCGAACAAATAATCGTGGCACTAGCCAGGTTTCCATTACAGATCTGCGCAAAACTTAAGCGATATTTTCTAAATGTCAAATAAAAAATATTGCGGAATGATGAGGTTTCCATTAAACGATGTTATGCAACTGAAGTGTATTTTTTCTGGCCATACTTCTTCTTTTTAGGTGTTATGGAAGGTTGCAAACAAACGTTAGAGGTGCATATTGCCACCTGATGAAAGAGTGAAGAGAAATGTCTAGATTTTCCCCATTTATTTTAATGTAACCTCACTGTTCCTAATAAATCTCCATACTGCACTCACTCGTTTTCCTGCATTTGGGCCATCATATAAGGTATTACTTAATGTGAATTCCTTACATCTTATCTTTCCAAATGTTCTCCCCAAACATCCGCGACTGGTCATGTGACTTTTTCGTACACCACGTGAACTGTAAATACGGCAAAAAGTGTTTCCATTGCAGTTTGCAAAATATTATTTTATCGTATTGCCGGCAAAAACACCTCATGCGAGCATGAAAACGTTTTTGCGATACATGGGAGTTTTTGTCAAATTGATGTGCTTCCATGGGCGTATTTTCAATTTGCAATTTTTGAAGGGTAATGGAAACACAGCTAACCCAATGCTTTACCAAGTGAGCTATAATGTGAGGTCTCGGGTTTGAGCACTTGTTTGTTTTGTTTCTTGTCTAACACATGGTTCAGCTTGACAGCTTTCCATGTGCTCGGTGTCTTCGTGACAGCCCCGCTCCCTTGTGTCGACATTAATTACCTCATCATTGTTTCACTCCTTTCACCTAGGATGGCTCCGGTTTTTCTTTCTCCCCGCCTGGTTTCTCATATCTCTCTCTTGATTTCTTTTCCTTCGTAAACCCTCTTGTGCCTCTGTCCTGTGTCAGATCGTCAGTGTAATTTCCGGCGATTTACCGATCGCTTGTCTTGTCTTGGGTATCGTGTAATCACCTCTTTTTCGTCCAGGCTCCAGAGCTGTGTTTGCCACGTGGTGTCTTGTCTGCCTGCAGTGTCGGACTCGCTGCAGGGATCTCTCGTTCTCCCTGATCGGTCGGACGGCTTGAGGGATTTCGTTCTATGGATTTCCTGTTGGAATATATCTCTCCTGTCAGATTAAGTGAACTCTCACCCAAGTATCTCTACCCTGTTGGTCAAGTGTATTCCTGTTGGAACATATCTCTCCTGTCGGATTAAGTGAACTCTCACCTACGTTTCTCTACCCTGTTGGTCTAGTGGATTCCTGTTGGAACATATCTCTACTGTCGGATTAAGTGAACTCTCACCCAAGTATCTCTACCCTGTTGGTCAAGTGGATTCCTGTTGGAACATATCTTGTCAGATTAAGTGAACTCTCACCCAAGTATCTCTACCCTGTTGGTCTAGTGGATTCCTGTTGGAACATATCTCTCCTGTCGGATTAAGTGAACTCTCACCCAAGTATCTCTACCCTGTTGGTCTAGTGGATTCCTGGTGGAACATATTTCTCCTGTCGGATTAAGTGACTTCTTCGGCCAAGTATCTCTCCCCTGGCGGTCTAGTGGACTCACCGGGGAAGGTATCCTCCTGTCGGTCTTGTGGGTCCTTATTGGGAACATTTAGTCTCCAGTTGGCCTGGTGGTTTGCTCAGCTACTTGTCTCCTATGAATTATTGAACTTCCCTGTAAGGATTTACCTCCTGATTCTCTCGTTGGACTTTTTGCCAGGAGATTCCTCTGGCCCTGTCTCCACACCCCCACGTCTGTGGCTCGATCTCACACTCAATTGCGGCCTGGCCGCTGGATACAGGACTCATTGTCTCCATCCCCTTTTTTGGCTGAGCGCTCGAGCCTTTTTTTGCCCTGTGCATCCAGGACTCTATTCGCGACTCGGCTGTTGTACAGATTCCTGGGTATCTGATTTATTGCCGCTAAACGGTCCTCTGTTGTGTTGACTACCCTGTTGTATTTTTTGAAGTGAGGCATTTATTAAAGATTCTTACTACCCTGCGTTTGACTCTCGAGTTTCCCTTCCAGAACCATAACATATAAGAAGTGGATATCTTTCTAAAGATGTTCTATGTGCCCTACCAGGTAAAATGATATCTCATCTTATCCACTTCACTCATTTTAGTTCACTAATAGCATTCAGCATTAAAGGCTGGAACAAGAGCTAAGATTTCTGAAAGCAAAAGATGAAAAATAACATTTTACCTCCATAAATAAATAGCGATTCTTTTTTTTGTTGTTGCCCATTTCAACATGTAGTCTTTGGCTTCACCAAGTGAGAAAACCTTTGAGAGTTCTTCTTCACATAGACACACACATTAAAACTTGTATCTCTCATGCTTCAGGTCTGTAGCATGTCAAAGGGAGACTGTGTACGGCTATGTGACTCCGATTCTGAGGTGGGTGGTATGAGATCGGCGACGTGGGTGGATGAATAGACTGTCATCTCTGAAAACATTCCTATGAGAATATAAACCGCGTAAACTGCTCAAAACATCTCAGCTCTTTCCATTGACATTTTTGTAACAGGTTTTCGCAAATTAAAGCTATTAGCTGCTTCGGAACAGCACAAATTACTGCAGATGAGGGGGCAGGAAAGGTATGAAATTCAAAAAAGCCTTGTTTACAAAAAAATGTTGATTTGTTTGTAAAATCCAATTGATGTGTTTGGATCATAACGGTGGTTTATTAAGAGATTAAAAACACCTGCCTTGACAAGATGAATAAATATCTCATTACTTACGCTACACGTATCCACAAGTCCTTTATAAAACACACTCACAACAAAAAAATACATGCACACATATTCAGTTACTTAGTGGACCTTGCATTTAAATAGCATATTGGTAGAAACGTTGTTGGCCACTATTGGGTGTACCTTAAAAAAGTAACATTACAGGTGGCCCGTTTTTATAAATGAGAATGCACAGAAATGTGCCTTGTGTAATACAAATAGTGCATTTTCAGCCATAACACCAGAGGTGGGTAGAGTAGCCAAAATCTTTACTCAAGTAAAAGTACAAGTAACTAGAGAAATTGTTACTCAAGTAAAAGTAAAAGTCACTAGTTTAAAAATTACTTGAGTAAAAGTAAAAAAGTATGCAATGAAAAAACTACTCAAGTAGCTAGTTACTTAGTTACTTTGTATCTGATTATATAGGCCTACTACATAAAATAATATTAACGCCAATATTTTAATATTACATTTTAATCAATATTTTTAATTATCATAAGCAGATATCTTTGCAATATTCTATAGTGACTAAAGAATAGACAAACACAGAAGAGACAAGCATTTCTGTAAATTTCATCTAGTCCTGATGTCAATGTAGTTTACACAACTTATTTAGAATAATAGACCATGTCAAACTAAAGCATTAACTAAACTCAGAGCATTTCCTAAGATGATCTAGAACATTTGCAGTGCTCTCTTAAATGAAATACACATTTTTGAACAAAGCTCATGTTTTCTCGTGCTGTGTCACGTGTGTGTTGTGAAACGCTCTTACTTGTAAACAAACAGTAAACAGTGAACAAGTTAAATCCATCAACAAGTTTTCTTCCTTCTGTTCGTCAAATGTACAGTATATTTCTGCAGGCCCACGTCTCTGTGTCTGACAGGTAATGCGCATGTTGCTGTGTCTGATGAACAGGTCGCGCGGGTGCGCGCATATGGCGGGCATTTATCATTGCTGGCAAACAATATGACACATTTGCAGTTTTGAATGTATAGATATAGATTAATATCCACTTTATTCAATACTCTTTGTGTTCTGCGTGTTCTTAAGTTTCGCACTACGAGGAGTGAGTAATCCTGCTTCAGATGATTCAGATCGTGCTGCGAACTGAACAAATAATTTGAACTGATTCATTAGCCTATTCAAATGGTTTTGCCCATTGTTCAATTAATGCTTTCAAAAGAATCGACTCAAAAGAATCGATCACTCGGGAATGCCCGTAAAAAGAGACGACAACCTTGAAATAAACAACGCGTTTTAAAAAGCATATTTTAAAATGAAGGAACGTCACGCAATGTAAGTTATGTAACGAAGTAAAAGTACAGATTTTATATTAGAAATTTACTCAAGTAAGAGTAAAAGTACACACTTTTAATTTTACTTAAAAAGTACATATTTTCCAAAATGTTACTCAAGTAAATGTAACGAAGTAAATGTAGCGCGTTACTACCCACCTCTGCATAACACAGCTAATATTGTACTGTATTGTGGAATCATAGTGTTAAAAATTGTGTTGTATTTACTTTTAATGTTCTCTTAGCTGCTGTGAAAATGTCACATTAGATATTTATAACATTCAATCTACACCAATGTATTTCAGTTCAACTCTCTCAATAAGCATGTTAATTGTTATGAGGTGAATATATTTATTCTTAACAGCACTAGATCTGTTTACGCTCCTGCTGCTGCAGAGTGGACACAAAGGTTGTGTTTGCTGTTTCCAGCTGTATCAGGTACCCATTAGTTTGTATTGACTGTCAAGTCTCCTCACAATGAGTCACTTTATTGTGTGGCTTATGAGAATCATTATAATCTATACTGGGTCTTCATAGGAGGCCATAAATAAACATGTAGTGAAGGACAACATAAACATCAGTTCCCTTTCTGTCGGTCTCTCGACGTTGTGTCAAACTGACAGATGGGGTTTGACTTGAAAACCTATCATCTTCTGACCAACCTTGAAAAGGCCAATGAAATTGGCGAATGAAATTTGCATGCCGCACTCCGCCCCGGTATCGGGGTATAAAACGGAGACGGTGTGCTGCATTCATTCACCTTTTGTTTTTCGGAGCCTAAGATCTGATGATCAAAAAGTACAGATCTACTGATCTTCTAGACTGCTGGAAACCTACGATGTGGTGCAGCAGACTGTCCCTTCTCGCAACGACTTCCCCTGGGCGTCTTCGGCAGTTCCAGAGATGCTTTTTCATCTGAAAGAGCAAATTTCTCCAGCGTGGCATGTCCCGCTCTCCTCTTGGGTGCAACACACTCATCGAGGAGGGGGACGGACACGATGTCTGCCTCAAGTGCTTGGGTGTCTGGCAAGCTGAGGCAGCCTTTGTGGATACGTCCTGCCCGCACACGGTGCAGTCACAGGTGGCTGTGTTCTTTATGGACCCAGCCACCACCTCATCTGCTTCCCGTTCCGTGACAGTAGTGGCTACGGCCCTGCAGTCCGCTACAGCGAGCAGCAAGGGTGATATGGGAATTCCCGTGAGCGTTAATCCATCAGCCACAGGCTCGCGGACCGTTCGCGCCCCGTCTCGCTCGTCTGACCGTTTCCCAGGATGCGGTCCCACCCCATCTTGTTCCTCAGCCACGTATTCGGAAACGGTGCGTGATGACGATGAGATGTCCCTTGCTGCATAGGAGGGTGACTTACTGGCATCCGACCTCAACGATTCCTCGGAGCTCCCTCCCTTGGGGGGTCAAGCCCAGGAAGAAGCGGACGTCGAAATGTCAGCCATGCTTGCCTGGGCCGCCGCGAGCATTGGGCTGCAGTGCACCTTCCCCAACGCTCGCGGCTGGATACGTGGTACCTCAGGACTGAGCACGACTCCAGGCCGCGCCCGGCCCCGCTGCCGTATTTCCCGGAAGTGCATGAGGAGCTCAGTAAGACCTGGAACTCCACTTTTTCGGCGCGTTCCCATCAAACTAGTTCTGTTGCCCTTACTTCCCTCGATGGTGGGGCAGCTAGGGGCTACGTCGATGTGCCCCAAGTGGAGCGTGCCATCGCAGTACATCTGTGCCCGCAGACGGCGGCCACCTGGAGAGGTCGACCAAGACTCCCGTCCAAAGTTTTCGGCATCTCTGGTGTCGAAGGTTTACACTGCTGCGGGCCAAGCTGCCTCCTCTCTCCACGCCATGGCCATCCTGCAGGTCCACCAGGCCAAGGCATTGAAAGAGCTCCACGACGGTTAGACCAACCCAGCGCTTATGCAGAAACTCCGCACCGCCACCGACCTCGCCCAACGGGCGACCAAGGTCGGGCGATGTCCACACTTGTGGTCCAGGAGAGACACCTCTGGCTGAACCTTGCGCATATGCGTGACGCTGAGAAAGTTCGCTTCAATTCATTTCAATTCAATTTTATTTATATAGCGCTTTTCACAATGTGCATTGTTCCAAAGCAGCTTTACAGGAGAAAATAAGAAAAACTGAAAAACACAAAAAAGGTAAAAAAACAGCAGAGTGCATGGTGTTTATAGAACAATCAAGATTATTCTAGTAAATAATATCTAATAAATGCAGTCTCCCAGTGGTTTATTTAGCATATTTTGCATTAAGTGAATGCTTTGCTGAAAAGATGTGTCTTTAATCTAGATTTAAATTGGGAGAGTGTGTCTGACCCTCGAATAGTATCGGGAAGGCTATTCCAGAGTTTAGGTGCTACGTATCAGAAAGCTCTATCCCCTTTGGTGGATTTAGTTACTCTAGATGTTATCAAAGTCCGGAGTTTTGAGATCTTAGAGAACGTGATGGGTTGTAGTGTGGTAGAAGCTCTGTTATGTAGGTAGGGGCTAAACCGTTTAAGGCTTTATAAGTGATTAAAATAACTATAAAGTCAATACGATACTTAATGGGTAACCAGTGAAGGCTTGATAACATTGGGGTTATGTGATCGTATTTTCTGGACCTGGTTAGAACTCTGGCAGCTGCATTCTGAACTAACTGTAGTTTGTTTATTGATGATGCAGGACAACCAATAAGTAGAGCATTACAGTAGTCAAGTCTTGATGTCACAAATGCATGAATAAGCTTTTCTGCGTCAGCCACACATAAAATATTTCGTAATTTGGCAACATTTCTAAGGTGGAAGAAGGCTGTTTTTGTGACATTTGAGATGTGATTTTTAAATGACAGGTTGCTGTCTAATATAACGCCTAGGTCTTTAACTGTATTTGTTGGAGTAACAGTGCAGCCTTCAATTTGCCGGTTATAATCCGAAATATTCTGCTCACGTGTCTTTGGTCCGATAAGTAATATTTCTGTTTTACTAGAATTTAATAGAAGGAAATTACAAGTCATCCAATGTTTTATATCTTTGATGCACTCTGCCAATTTGGATAACTGGAAAGTATCATCTGGTCTTGTTGAGAAATATAGCTGAGTATCATCTGCATAACAGTGGAAGCTAATTCCATGTTTTCTAATAATGTTTCCAAGGGGCAGCATGTATATGGAGAAGAGCAAGGGTCCTAAAACCGATCCCTGAGGCAATCCATAATTTACTTGCGTTAGATTTGATGATTCCCCATTTAAGTGGACAAATTGATGTCTGTCTGATAAGTAAGATCTGAACCATTGTAGTGCCTGTCCCTGAATACCGGTATAATTGTTTAAGCGATCTAGAAGTATTTTATGGTCTACAGTATCGAACGCAGCACTAAGGTCAAGCAGGACTAGGAGTGAGATGTTACCTTTATCTGATGCTATAAGCAGGTCGTTTGTAATTTTAACGAGTACAGTTTCAGTATTATGATGCGGTCTAAAGCCTGACTGGAATTTTTCGTGTATGTCATTATTTTGTAAGAAAGAGCACAACTGAGTGAACACTATTTTTTCGAGTATTTTAGACAGGTAAGAAATTAGATTTGAAATCCGATTTGAAATCATTCTGTAGTTTGAAAGCAGTAACATTTATAACAGTTGAGTGGGAGGAACACAGACTATGGTTAAAGTTTTGACTTACTGGTGGGAGACGTAGTCAAATGGTGAATAGCGTCTTTGAGCCCAGGTCGCTCCCAGAAAAGATCAAAATTATTAACAAAGAGCAGCTTCTGTTCAATACACAATGACATCAACCATTTATTTAGTGCAAATAGTCTACTGAACTTTTCATTCCCTCGTCGGTAGGTAGGAAGCGGCCCTGATACGATGATCCTCGCCGTGGGCGATGCGTTGCGTACCGTCTCGATCAGACTCCTGAAGTCCCTCTTCAGGATTTCCGACTGCTGCATCCTAACGTCGTTCACCCCCGCGTGCAGCACAACAGCTCCGACGTTAGCGTCGTCCTTCAGGATCGCAGGTAACTGTGCAGAGACATCAAGAACACGGGTGCCAGGAAAACAATGACTGCACACCTTACCTTTAGTGGAGGTACGATTCCAGACGATTGAGTCTCCGACAGGCCCAGATTAAGAATTCAGGGACCCCTGGGCACAAGTGTCTTGTAGACCCCCCCCACATACATAAACATGTTCATTTTTCTAAGAATAAAAGGGCAGACTTTGTCAATGATTATACTATAAGAGTAATTTGTCCATTTGTTAAACTTTATTTGTGTAACAAGCACCTCGCGACTCACGTTCTTATGTAAGCGTATAATGTGTTAAACGGCATTAATGAATATTAGTTATACTGTTACGAGTCTGTGTAAGTAAACATTTTGCAAAGTATGTAAAAGCACTCTGGATTTTCTAATAACGAAGGCTAAAAATCGGATAAATTAACGCAGTTAGACCTGATCAACATTATATCAATATAAAATTATTATTATTATTGGCAAGACACGCCACCAAATACATGTAAAAAAAACCTCTTATCTTTTTAAGATTTTAAAGACAACCGTGAGGGTATTCTAACTTAACCTATAGCTTATATTCAGAACAATAAAGTCGTTCTCATTTACATCTTATCAGTTTCTATTAAAAAGCGGTGATTTTTGCTATATTCTTTCATACAGCCTCTGTCT
Organism: Triplophysa rosa; assembly: GCF_024868665.1. Classification (NCBI taxonomy): domain Eukaryota; kingdom Metazoa; phylum Chordata; class Actinopteri; order Cypriniformes; family Nemacheilidae; genus Triplophysa; species Triplophysa rosa. The sequence goes on along the minus strand of NC_079891.1, from coordinate 11,853,333 downwards.
AGGTTAACCATGTGCATATTTACAGACGAAATGTGTTCATGTTTATACATTCAAACAGTGGATAAGGCTCTTAAAGTGACAGTGACAGGTTGTTGGAAACGCTGTTTTGTACTCATTTCATTCAGGAGTCACCTGTGGAATGTTCTGCTTCTTCCTGCCACTCACTGAGACGATCCCAGCGCGGGGAAAGTGAGACCTTGCGCTTGCGGGGGACGTTTTCCCACTGAAAGCTAAAGTTTATCGGAAAGTCGCTTGATTTGTTGCATTGTGCTTCTCCTGAACAAAAGCTGCTAAAGGGCTTGTTAAAGTTACTAAATCAAGAGACAGACTTGCGTTCGTTAGAAACACAGTTTTGTGTGCGCACTTGCGTGTGTGCGGCCAGAGAGGCACACGGCAGAATGAATATAGCGAAAACATTTTCTCCCCCTTTCTTGGGCCCAAGCGCGCATGGGCCCCTGGGCCTGTGCCCATATTGCCCATTGGATAATCCGGCCCTGGTCTCCGATGACCACAGTGTTGCACTCTGTCTCGCGGAGGGCGGCAAAACGGTTCCTGGTCGGGATCTCGAAGACCGGTGGCGGCAGTTGGGTCATCGCTCCAGTCCTGGCTCACGCCTTTCGCCGTGGGTTTGCCGGTGCAGGAGTAAAGTTCATTTGGGCTGATCGTGTTCTCGAAGCCTGGGCTCTGTACAGAGAAACACGCAGAGTAGAAGTGGTAGGAGTATTACAATCATGATGAAAACTTACCACGGATTTGCGAGCGTCAGCTCGGGATGTTTCCAGCACCGTTTTACGTTCTCGCAGCCGTGTCTGCTTCTCAAGTAAATCCTGGATCTGCTTCTCCACAACCTCCAGTTCCGACTGAAGTGCGAACGTTTCCTCATCTGCACTCAGAGGTACAAACACGTCTGAAACATTAGCCATTAGTGATGTAATAATGAGAACAGTGTGTTAAGCAGTAAGCAGGCTGGTAATGCTAACAGCTTGAGGGAAAATAGCGAATGATCCGATAAAAATAATTTATCAGTGCGTTTAAGGACGATTTTGGTATGGCATATACTTAGGGATAAGTTTTACCCTCGGTGAATAACAATTTAAAACACAAGTCTTAAGATATAACAAGAATAAACGATGTATTTAGAATAAGTTTGAAAGAGCTCCGGCTCAAACCACACGCTCTCAGCAAACTAGAAGTGACGTAATCCAACAGGTGACGTAATCCAACCAATCCAATACTTTCAAAATCTTCTCCCAGCAGTTCTCGACAGTGAAGAAGCAGACGGAGCCCATCAAACATATTCTGCCCCACCGCGACTCGGCCACCTTCTGGCCGTCGAGATCCCGTGCGGCATATGCTCACCAGCAGCCCCGCTCCTCTTTGACGCCGGCACCCCCCACCGTGGCGGCCCCCCGGAAGAAGAAGCGGCCCTGACGAGAGGACCCCAGGGAGATCGGGAATACCATTGGGCCCGACCCCAGCCATTCCATCGCTGGTCGGTCGGACTGGGACGGTCCCTGCCCTGCCACAACACCTGCTGGGCCCCTCCCCTCCCATTCTCACAAAAAGAGTTTCCTCTCGGTCTTTTTCACAGCCACTCTCACCTTCTACACGACAGTGTTCGGCAACTCGACATTGCGTCATGGCGAGACGCAATGTCGGGCACACTCAACAGCCCTCAGCACTCTCAGTCCAACGGTGCGTTGAGCTGCATCATCGCCGGGCAGGTAAGCCAGCAGAGCCGATCTCTTCCCCGGGGGCTTCCCCACGTCGAGGGATCCGCACTGCCAGCCATCGAACCACCTCCCGGGGGGTTGATGAAGCAGATCGAACCTCTAGTCCCCCTGTCTCGGTCCCTGGGAACCTGGCTAGAGCTTCCCAAACCGTCATGGTGGCTAAGGAATACGATCCATCTCGGCTACACGATCCAATTCGCCAGTTTCGGGCATCCTCTCCATCTCAGTCAGAGGCAAGGATGCTCCCGTGCTTCGGGCCGAGGTCGCCACCCTTCTGGTGAAGGAAGAAATCGAGCTCATCCCTCCAGCTGAGATGTTCAGCGGGTTTTACAGCCCGTACTTCATCGTTCCAAAGAAAGGCAGGGGATGCGCCCCATCCTAGATCTGGATACCCTGAACAGGCACCTACACAAGCTACCATTCAGGATGCTAACGCAGAAGCGCATCCTGACGTCTATCAGATGTCAGGATTGGTTCATGGCAATCGACCTGAAGGACGCGTACTTTCATGTCTCGAACCTCCCTCGTCATCGACCGTTCCTATGGTTCGGACAGGCATATCAGTACAGGGTCCTCCCCTTCGGTCTGTCCCTGTCCCCACAAGTCTTTACTAAGGTCGTGGAAGCCGCCCTCGCTCCCCTCAGGGAGAAGGGCGTACGCGTACTCAACTATCTCGACGACTGGCTCATCTTGGCACACTCGCAAGATCTGTTGTGTACACACAGGGACCTGGTGCTCTGGCACTTAGATTGTTTGGGCCTACAGGCCAACCGGGAAAAGAGCAAGCTCTCCCCCATGCAGAGCATCTTTTTTCTTGGCATGGAACTCGACTCTGTCTCCATGACAACACGACTGATTACCGAGCGCGCACAGTCACTGCTGAACTGCTTGAACCTTTTCAAGCAGCCAGCGGTCCCCCTGAAACTATTTCAGAGGCTCCTGGGGCACATGGCATCCTCAGCGGGGGCGGTCCCCCTCGGGTTGATGCAAATGAGACCGCTCCAGCACTGGCTACAGAGTCACAACTCGCCCGACGCCTCCTCCGGTGGAAGTCCCTGTGAGCAACACACATCCCGGGTGACCTGAACCAGACAGCTGACGCGCTCTCTCGTCAGTCGACACCTCGCAGAGAGTGGCGACTCCACCCCAGCGCAGTCCAGCTCATTTGGGTGCAGTTCGGGCATGCACAGGTAGACCTGTTCGCCTCCCTGGACACTACCCATTGCCCGCTATGGTACTCCCTGTCCGAGGCCACCCTCGGCACAGGTGCCCTAGTGCACAGTTGGCCACGGGAAAAGTGGAAGTACGCCTTCCCCCAGTGAGCCTCATTGCACAGGTCCTGTGCAAGGTCAGGGAAGAGGAGCATCAAGTGTTACTAGTTGCGCCATACTGGCCCAACCAGACTTGGTTCTCGGTGCTAATGCTCCTGACTACAGCTCCCCCTGGCCGATTCCCCTGACAAAGGACCTTCTTTCGCAGGGGAAGGGCACATTGTGGCATCTGAGACCAGACCTCTGGAACCTCTACGTCTGGCTCCTGGATGGGACAAGGAGATCCTGAATGGCCTACCCCCAGTGGTGGTTGAGACCATGACTCAGGCTAGGGCCCCTGCCACTGGCGACTGTATGCCTTTAAGTGGCGCCGCTTCTCGTCCTGGTGCTCTTCTCAAACAGAAGACTCGAGGAGATGCTCGATCGGGAACGTGCTGTCCTTCCTACAAGAGAGACTTGAGAGTAACCTCTCCCCTTCCATACTGAAAGTGTATGTAGCCACCATTGCTGCTCATCACGAACCAGTTGCTGGTAAGACTTTAGGACAGCACGACCTGGTCATTAGGTTCCTAAGGGGCGCGAGAAGGCTGAATCCACCTCGTCCGCACTACATACCCTCTTGGGACCTCGATGTGGACCTGGCGGGCCTCCAGAGTCCCCCCTTCGAGCCCCTGGGAGATGCCGCTCTTTCTCATCTTACGATGAAGACGGCCCTTCTGGTGGCGCTTGCCTCCATCAAGAGGGTAGGGGACTGACAAGCATTCTCCGTGTCCACAAATTGCCTAGAATTCGAGCCTGGAGACTCTCACATGATCCTGATACCCTGGCCTGGCTACATGCCCAAGGTTCCCACCACTCCCTTTCGGGACCAGGTGGTGAACTTGCAGGCGCTCCCCACCGGGGAAGAAGACCCAACCCCATCCATGTTGTGTCCAGTACGCGCACTGCGCCTCTACTTGGACCGCACATAGAGCTTCAGGAGCTCTGAGCAGCTCTTTGTCTGATTTGGAGGTCAGCAGAAGGGGAGGGTTGTCTCCAAACAGAGATTGGCGCACTAGATCGTGGACGCCGGCACGACGGCGTACCGGTCCCAAGATTGCCCCTGCCCACTGGCAGTGAGGGCACACTCCACCCAGAGTGTAGCCTCCTCGTGGGCATTGGCTCAGGGCGCCTCTCTGGCAAACATCTGCAGAGCTGTGGGTTGGGCTACGCCCAACACCTTCACAAGGTTCTACAGCCTCCGCGTGGAACCGGTGTCAGCCCGAGTCTTGCATGGTACCAACAGGTAAGACCGGTGACCGGTAGGGCGTACGCCTGCGAAAGCACCTTCCCCCTCCTAGGTGGGTCAGCGTGCTATTTCCGCCTCCCTTCTTACCCCACCGGGTGAAGAATAGGCATTCCATCCATCCCTAAGCACTTCCTGGTGGCGGGCTGGGTGGAGCAGCCCTGCCTCCTTAGAATCACCTGAGTTGTCTAGCGTTTGACCAGGTCGGCTCTAACCGGACCTAGTGCCCCACACGTAGTAACCCCCCCAGCAGGGTGGTTCCGTCTGATGTATTTTCACGGTCTGGTTCCCAGGTTGGTAACCCAGTACCTCCCCTAGGTGGGCCTCCACCTCTGCTCTCAGGCTCCTCAGCCCAAAAGTGAATGAACGCAGCACGCCGTCTCCCTTTTATACCCGGATATCTGGGGCGGAGTCTGGCATGCAAATTTCATTCGCCAATTTCATTGGCCTTTTCAAAGTTAGTCAGAAGATGATAGGTTCTCAAGTCAAACCCCATCTGTCGGTTCGACACAACGTCTCGTTCCCTCCATCAGGGAACATAGGTTACATCCGTAACCAAGACGTTAGCTCCTGTCAGGGTCCTTGTTCTTATATAAAAATTACAGATGTATATTTAGGCAATCATCCTTGTAGCCAATGTAACGTGTTTTACTGTGGATGCACTGTTTGTCTTTGTTATAAAGGCACTACTGACCTTTTTAAACTGGGAAAATATCTTCAGAGTACCAATGAATGTGTTACCTCATACTTACTCAACAGCTTCATAAAAAAGAAAAGGAAAACATGTTAGGTCGCAGGAAAAATGCAGACGGTGCTGTGAGAATACGTGCAAAAATAAACATTTAGGGATTCTGGCCTGATCTAACATCCAGACATGGCTGTGCCACATGTGTTGGTTTAGATTGTAGCGCATATGGCTCTGCATAACATACAAACAAGTGGCTGAACAGGTTCTCTGATTCTTTCTTCAATCAAGTTCTTATCCTGTGCGTTTTTGCACAGTTTGTTTTATAAACTTGTAACAATGTCATGCAAAAACACAGGATGGGAAAGAACAGACTATATTAGAAATGATACCAAACTCGCAGCTAGTGAGTAATTAAAGTGCTATGTTTCTTCTTGTTATTTCATCTTTCAGAGTGAGAGAGAAAGTGTGGTAAATGGTCATGTAATGGTCACTAAACTAGTGTTTTCGGCCACCGATTAACAATGTAAGCAGCAGTGTTGGGCAAGTTACTCTGGAAATTTAATTAAATTACTGATTACTGATTACTCCCTTTAAAAGTAATCAAGTTACTGGTCTGATTACTTTATTTCAAACGTAATTAATTACAATACTCGTTACATTACTACCCCCCACCCCTCAAGAACACAAAATAACCTCTTTAGCCCTCTCAAGACTAAATTTTATTGGGAAGTGCATACTCTACTCTATCTCGTCTTTAATTATTTTAATACATTCTTCGTGATTATTCCAAACTAAAGCCTGTCATAAATAATAATTAAACTTTGTGACATTTTAACTTAAAACATTTGTTCATATGTTAACTAGTATTTCTAAACCTGCATACTCCATAATGTAAAAAGTCTCTCCTTAGTTTCTTATAACTTGTATATCTTAACTAGTGCTTCTGCATATTTCTATGATGATTTCTTCATCATTTAACAAATATAACAGTGTTAAAGCAGCAAAAACTAGTCTGACAAAACATAACATGTTGCTAATAGCAGCCTGGCACTCGACAGTAGAAGTTGATTCATTGCTCTCCGTGCCCGGTGACGTTACTTTCTCCAGAAGTTTAACCGTGCTGTACTGCCCTTTCAGGTTGTTTTTTGCGGGAGAGAGGGTTTTGCTTACCTCCACATGACTGACAACGCACAACAATGTTCTTGCCTTTGACAGAAATAAACTCAAAATAATGATTGTTTTTCCACCTTCAGAACGCATACGTTTCTCTCTCCATTCTGAGTTTGTTTTCACTGGTAGTACCAAAGATTGTCTTGTGATAGGGAGATGTATGGGTCTGTAATAATTACAATTGGAGCATAAAGGCTAACATTGATCACGAGAGGCACCTCAGCCTATCATATCCGGTGTCTAGTCTCCTTGCCTGCATTCCGCGCGGCGATAGCATTGGCCATTACGAGTTTTTAGCTTAAGGTGGCAGGCTTTCCATGGAGTGGCTTTCGTAGTACTTTCCGCGCAGGTGTGTTTAGTTTGATGACGTCGCGGGTGCGACAGGCAGGCATCCAGACTTCTTTTGGGTCCAAGCTATTTCGCTTTTTACAATTTAAATGATAAAACGATACAACGGCAACGTTGTAACGCAGCTGCAACGTATAGTTACCTGGGCTTGGAACTATAATCTAATTACTATTTTAGGAATTATAACGCGTTAAATTACTCCGTTACCAAAAATGTAATCAAACTACAGTAACTGTTTACTGCCCAACACTGGTAAGCAGACATAGGAGAAAAAACATGATTTGATTTAATCTCAAAGTCTGCTGGACAATTAAGCTGACTGAATAGGAAATGTTAGCTGTTTAAATGAAATCTGTAACATTTTAAGAAGTGCCGTATAACATATATGAGCAGTTTTATGGCAACATCTAACAGCTGGCTGTTAATAAAATGAAATGACCTTATCTTGACTCTTTCATAGAGATCAAGGCTCTATGAACAAGTTCAGCCCATCTGTATCTCTACCCTGCTCTTAACTGCTCCCTGCCTGGCCGCACTTTGTTGAACCCTAACGGTTATCAACACATTTCTCAGGAGTTAAAAGGATGCCTATGTTATTAGCAGAGAACAAATTGAGATGTACATATTATCTGCTGTGCTGCTGTCTCTGGGGGACCAGGGGTCTCAAAGAGGTGTTTGTCAAATCCCACAAGGCACACAATGAAGAGCCTGTCCCAGTCCTGCAGGGAACAGGGAGAGGAAGAGTCAGCCGTGTCATCTCAGTATACGCCCCAGCCACAGAATCAGAGGGGTCCTGTCAAATCCCACCTGGAAAGAGCTTCTAGGAAACATGCTCTTAGCCACACGAGTCTGTGGGACTGGTCTCCTAAGGAGCACTTGTAAAGTAATCATCATCATTGTTGTCTTGAAAATGTGTAATCAGCTTTTCGTGCTAGCTACAGTGGAGTTGCAGTGTCGTTCTAACTTTGGTTGTAGTGAACAGAAAAGAAGCTTGTAGAAAAGGACGTGATTTTTAATTACTATTCCATACATAAAAGGTTTTATGTTGGTACCATGGTTGTTGTGGAGCTTTGATATACTGTACACCATGGTACTGAATGATTACCATATTTACTGTATGTATTATGCATCAGACTATTCAGGGTTTAGTGTCCCCAATTAATGATGAATCATCTTTCAGATCTCAAGAAGCATGTAATGAGTTTCTGAAATAATGTATGCCACAGATTGTTCAGTACTTGAATGAACAATCATACTCAAATACTCATACATTCAACATGTACATTTTGACATAATTTACCTTTTACAAACATTTAAAAACCTGATGCATGTCATGTTAACTATGTATTACAGATTTAAAAAATGTAGAAATCTAGAAATTTATTTAAATTACAGAATTTAAATTGATTGTTAGCTGCATATATTGAATTGTTACCAGAGATAGAAAGTCTTCACTGTTAGACCATACCAGGCTTTTTACGGTAACCAGCTAGATACTGTAGGTCTTATAGGTCTTACAGTAAACTACTGCAATGATTGTCTAAAAGTATATCTATAAACAGTCACTGCAGTAATTTACATAAAACGTTTATATGGCTTGACATATTAAATAAGTGACACCATATAGTAATTAGGAGTCCTGATTGTTTATTTTAATTGTTTATGTTTATTTTTGTTCTGGTTCAACATTTATTTCATATCGTCACTGTCGGGCGAGTAGGGAAGAGGAGGGAAACCTCCTGTGTCCAAATTTGGTCAATTTCATATTTTTTCACAAATCGATGCTATTGGTCAGTCCCCATGTGGGTCTGTTATTTTTACAAATTATTAACCAATCTAAAGTGTTGAAAATAGCTTGAGAGCAAATCTCTTAACTCCATTGGACACTTAAACTGTCTGAGAAGTCTCGTAACTCCACCTCTTCTTCACTCCGCGGGAGCTTTTCGGCATTACGTCTCCTGATTGAAAGTTTTTTAGACAATAACGAGTGAAAATAGTTAGGTTAGATATATTTGAGTAGGTCTGTTTTGTTAAAAATCGATAGCTGTAATGCTTTGGTGCAGAAGGATGTCCGTGAGCCACGAAGGTAAGTTTGCGAGCAGATTCGGCTAATTTCCGCCTATTAGACAGCCTAGTCAGCTCATCGTTTTTTGTATTACATCACTTATTGTTCTTAAACCTTTAAAATAGAGTTTAGGAAGATGTATATGACCACAGTCGTTAGCTTTGGTTAACAATTGAAGCCTTTTCTCTTGTCAAGAGGCTCAACACGACCGCCGACTTTATTTGCGTGCAGATTAATTTCCGCCTATATTAGACAGCCTGTTTAATGTTTTATTTTGGTATTGCATCACTCATAGCTCTAACGTTTAAAATTGAGTTTAGGAAGATGTATGTAACCACAATCATTAGCTTTCATTAGCTCTTAAAGCCTCGTCTCTTGTCAAAAGGCTCAATGCGACCGCAGACTTTGATGAACACTGCTGGCAGCAGCGACGTCTGTGTCCGTACCATTCTTATCAATGACAGCGTAATCTCGTATCTCCCTGCTCCCAAGTTATAAACCTTGTATCTCCGATTAAACATGGTTTTGGGGAAATGTTGTGTTAATGTTGGTACACAACATTATATTATAGCAATATAAGGTATAATACCAACTTTGACGATACAATGTTTAATAACTCAAAAAATATGCAGTTTTTTTAACTTCCTGAAAAATAATGGTTTTGGAGATACGAGGATTCCACCCGACAGCGACGATATGGATTATATAAGCAGAGATAGTTTTAGGGGTAGTAATGATCATCTTGAGAGTAAACAAGTAAGGGATAATGTACAGGCAGCCGGTTGTTATCACAGAAATAAGCCCCGACAGTGTGATCAGGACCCGACACGAAGCGGAGGGTGTTGTATCACACTGAAGGGGCTTATTTCACGGCAACAGCCGGCTGCTTGTACATTATCCCACTTATTACACGGCCACTTGCTACATGAGAAAAAAACTGGACATAAAATGTGAATTTGAAATATTTTATTAGCTCATTTTTACCGAATGCAGACCTTCAGCGAGGAAAAGCCGGTTAGTTTCGGTTTTAAAGTAAGAAACGACGTTCAAACATCACAAACAGGCTAATTGGTTTAATCATTTGTAAATATAATGTCATATATGTGATTAAAATACATATTTAATTTTGTGTAACATTAAACTGCCCCTCTCAAAATGATTTGCAGCATCCAGGTTACAGGGTGTTATCAGTTTTGAGCGGTTGTTATTTGAAAACAACAACCCTTGGAATGTCGCGACTGGCCAATCAGAATCAAACATTCAAATGAGCCGTGTAATAAAATTTATAAAAATTTATTTATGTATATTTATATTTACATTTATTCATTTAGCAGACGCTTTTTCTAAAGTGACTTATGTAGGAGTGCATTCCAAGGATAACGTCTTGGTTACGGACGTAACCTCGGTTCCCTGATGGAGGGAACGAGACGTTGTGTCGAACCGACAGAATGGGGTTTGTCTTGAGAACCTATCATCTTCTGAGAATTTAGAAAAAGCCAAGGAAAATTGGCGAATGAAATTTGCAGGGTATAAGAGGGAAGCCGGCGTGCTCATTCATTCACCTGTTGGTCTGAGGAGCCTAAAGCATCCTCCCCCGACCGCTGGGGTGGGCGGCCAGTGTTGTGGCATGAGGGACACAACGTCTCGTTCCCTCCATCAGGGAACCGAGGTTATATCCGTAACCAAAACGTTCCCTTTCTGTCGGTCTCTGGACGTTGTGTCGAACCGACAGAATGGGGTTCCTATAGAAAACGCCACAGCACTGAGCCGCGTCACAATCTCTGCGGAGCGACGTTGACTGGCCTGGGCGAGTCAGACGAACACGCTACGCGAAATTATGATCCTCCAGTGGAGAGGAAAGGGGACCCAGAGCTTTACACAAAGTTGGGAAGCCCCTATCACCGGCCGTCACGGGCGGAGGCCTAGTTCTCTAAATGGCGAGAAGCCGCCAGGCACCGTACGGGCCACTGGGTAAGCATTATTCCCCCCTGGGGGAAAAACGCTGCAGAGGCCACTACCTACCGTAGGGAGGAATTAGTGGAGACACCACATGGTCTCACCATCAGGGGAGAACTCATGGGAAGAATGTGCGGACTGCAGGAGTTAACCGCAAGGTGGGAGTCCACCTGGGGAGGTCATGGGTTGCCAAGGTGGGAACCATTCATGAGGATACATCAGACGGAACAGCCCATGGAGGGGGGTTACCACGTCTGGAGCACTAGGTCCGGTTAGAGCCATCTGGGAGATAACTCAACTGTACCCCGGCCTAAGGGGGCAGGGCTGCTCTGCCCAGCCTGTCCCCTGGAAGGGTGCTTAGTGATGGATGGAATGCCTATTCTTTACCCGAGGGGAAAGAATTGAGGTGGGGTCGCCACTGCTCCCCCCGGAGGGGGAAGGGCTTCCGCAGGCGTATGCCCAAACGGTTGCCGGTCCTACCTGTTGCACTGCAGGACGCGGGCTGACACCGGTTCAACGCGGAGGTTGTAGAACCTCGTGAAGGTATTGGGTGTAGCCCAACCCGCAGCTCTGCAGATGTCTGCCAAAGAGGCGCCCTGAGCCAGTGCCCACGAGGAGGCGACACCCCGAGTGGAATGCGCCTTAACTCCTAAGGGGCAGGGGCGATCTTTCGACCTGTATGCCAAGGATATGGCATCCACGATCCAGTGCGCCAGTCTCTGTTTGGAGACAGCTCTCCCCTTCTGCTGACCTCCAAAACAGACAAAGAGCTGCTCAGAGCTTCTGAAGCTCTGCGTGCGGTCCAAGTAGAAGCGCAGTGCGCGTACTGGACACAACACGAATGGGGTTGGGTCTTCCTCACCGGTGGGGAGCGCCTGCAAGTTCACCACCTGGTCCCGGAAGGGAGTGGTGGGAACTTTGGGCACGTAGCCGGGCCGTGGTCTCAGGATAACGTGAGAGTCTCCAGGCCTGAATTCTAGGCAACCCGAGGACACAGAGAATGCTTGTAGGTCCCCTACCCTCTTGAAGGAGGCGAGCATTACCAGGAGGGCCGTCTTTATCGACAGGCGAGAAAGATCGGCCTCTCCTAGTGGCTCGAAGGGGGGCCTCTGGAGGCCCTCCAGGACCACTTTGAGGTCCCAAGAGGGTACGGGGCACGGGCGAGGCGGATTCAACCGTCTAGCGCCACTCAGGAACCTGGTGACCAGGTCGTGCTGTCCTAGAGACTTACCAGCAACTGGATCGTGATGTGCAGCTATAGCGGCAACATACACCTTAAGTGTGGAAGGGGAGAGGTTCTTCTCAAGTCTCTCCCGGAGAAAGGACAGTAAGTACCTGATCGAGCATCTCTGTGGGTCTTCTCCGTGAGAAGAGCACCAGGACGAGAAGATGCGCCACTTGAAGGCATACAGTCTCCTAGTGGCCGGGGCCCTAGCCTGTGTGAGGGTCTCTACCACCGCCGGTGGTAGGTCGCTCAGGATCTCCTTGTCCCGTCCAGGGGCCAGACATGGAGGTTCCAGAGGTCTGGCCTGGGATGCCAAAACGTGCCCTTCCCCTGAGAAAGGAGGTCCTTCCTCAGGGGAATCGGCCAGGGGGGAGTTGTTGTCAGGCGCACCAGCTCTGAGAACCAAGTCCGGTTGGGCCAATAGGGCACAACTAGTAGCACTTGATGCTCCTCTTCCCTGACCTTGCACAGGGTCTGTGCAATGAGGCTCTCTGGGGGGAAGACGTACTTCCTCTTGTCCCGTGGCCAGCTGTGCGCAAGGGCATCCGTACCGAGGGGACCGTCGGATAGGGAGTACCAAAGCGGACAATGGGTGGAGTCCTGGGAGGCAAACAGGTCCACCTGCGCCTGGCCGAACTGCTCCCATATGAGCTGAACCGCGTTAGGGTTGAGTCGCCACTCTCCGCGAGGTGACCACTGACGAGAGAGCCGGTCTGCTGTCTGGTTCAGGTCGCCCGGGATGTGTACGGCTCGCAGGGAGCTGATGACCTGCTGACTCGAAAGGAGGAGGCGTCGGGCGAGTCGTGTTAGCTGACGTGAACGAACGCCACCCTGGTGGTTGATATACGCCACGGCAGCTGTGCTGTCCGACCGGACCAGCACGTGCCTGCCCTGCACAAAGGGTTGGAACCTCTTCAGTGCAAGTAGCATAGCCCACAACTCTAGGCAGTTGATATGCCAACGCAGGCGGGGGCCCGTCCACCGCCCCGACACTGCGTGCCCGTTGCACACAGCACCCCAGCCCTGAAGGGAGGCATCCGTCGTTACAACGACGTGTCTTGATACCTGCCCTAGGGTGACCCCCTCCCGTAGGAAGGCCATAGACGACCAAGGGGTCAGGGTGCGCTGGCAGAAAGGCGTGATGACCATACGCCTGCTGCCGGTGTGCCACGCTCTCCAAGGAATTCGACTCTGTAGCCAGTGTTGGAGCGGTCGCATGTGCATCAACCCGAGGGGGACCACCCCCGCCGAGGATGCCATGTGCCCCAGGAGCCTCTGAAATTGTTTCAGGGAGACCGCTGGCTGCCTGAAGTGCTTCAGGCAGTGTAACACTGACCAGGCACGCTCTGTAGTCAGTCGCGCTGTCATGGAGACGTAGTTGAGTTCCATACCGAGAAAGGAGATGCTCTGCACGGGGGAGAGCTTGCTCTTTTCCCAGTTGACCTGTAGCCCCAGCCGATGTAGGTGCTGGAGCACCAGGTCCCTGTGTGTACACAACAAATCTCGCGAGTGAGCCGAGATGAGCCAGTCGTCGAGATAGTTCAGTACCTGCACACCTTCTTCCCTGAGGGGAAGGAGGGCGGCCTCCACGACCTTCGTTAAGACTCGTGGAGACAGGGACAGACCGAAGGGGAGGACCCTGTACTGATATGCCCGTCCCTCGAACGCGAACCGTAGGAACGGCCGGTGTCGAGGGAGGATCGAGACATGAAAGTATGCGTCCTTCAGGTCGATTGCCATGAACCAGTCCTGACGCCTGACGGACGTCAGGATGCGCTTCTGTGTGACCATTCTGAAAGGCAGCTTGTGTAGGTGTCTGTTCAGAACATGCAGATCCAAGATAGGGCGCAACCCCCCGCCTTTCTTGGGGACAATGAAGTACAGGCTGTAGAACCCGCTGGACATCTCGGCCGGTGGGACGGGCTCGATCGCTCCCTTCACCAGAAGGGAGGCGACCTCCGCCCGAAGTACGGGGACATCCCTGCCTCTGACTGAGGTAAAAAGGACGCCCCGGAACTTAGGCGGACGTGTAGCGAACTGAATCGCGTAGCCGAGACGGATCGTCTTCCTCAGCCAGCCTGACAGTCTGGGAAGCTGAGACCAAGCTCCCAGAAACCGAGACAGGAGGACTAGAGGTTTGATCTGCTTCATCGCCCCCGCGGAGGGTGGTTCGATGGCTAGCAGTACGGATTCCTTGACGGGGGAGGACCCCCGGGGAGGAGATCGGCTCTGCTGTTTTTCCTGCCTGGCGACTGTCCGGCTCAACGCACTGTCTGTCTGAGAGTGCTGAAGGCTGGTGTCTATACTCGACATTGCGGTTAGCCGACCAGAGGGTGGGAACGGTTGTGAAAACCCAGAGAGAGAGGAAACACTTTTTGTGAGGAAGTGGGCGCTGGCCCCCCAGGGGGGACCAGCTGATGGTAGGACGGGGCAGGAACCATCCCTATCCGACCCAGCGATGGAGTGGCTGGGATCGGGCCCGGTGGTAATCTCAATCTTCCTTCCTTCCTCCTTCCTTCCTTCCTATTTTCACATCTATGAGTTGTCTTTTGTCTATAGATACAAATAGAAGATACAAAAAATGGAAAACATGAATGGGCCGGTTGCATAAACTGCTTAGACTAGAAGTTAGTCACCTATTGTTTTTTCTTCAAGACTGGTCATAACTTCTTTATATCAGCTACACAAAAAGGTAGATTGGGCTAACTCAGGGGTGTCCAATGTCGGTCCTGGAGTGCCACTGTCCTGCAGAGTTTAGCTCCAACTTGGCTCAACACACCTGTTTGGAAGTGTCTAGTCTGCTTTGTGAGACCTTTATTAACTGTTTGATTAGGGTTGAAGCTAAACTTTGCAGGACACCGGCCCTCCAGGACTGACTTTGGACACCCCTCTAACTGAAATATGAAAAGAAAGACTAATTAGTCCTAACTAACTGCTAGTGAGTGAGACTAGTTGTTAAGACAAGGTCTTAACTAAGCAGCTAAGTTTATGCAACTGGGCCCTGTTGTTTAATAAAGCACTGAGTGATGTTATTTTAGATGAGCTTCATACAGCATTATACTTGGAATCACGTTTGCATCATGAAAGTCTCTCCATGATGTTCATCTGATAATGGCTGAATGGTGTTCATACATATTTACCTTAAAATATCTCCAAAATGTATGACAATGGGAATTGTTCAATTAGACGTCCCTGTGAATAGATAAAAATACATACATTCCTTTACTTTATCTGAGAATATATTAGGTCTGTTCTATGAGATAATAAATGCCAAGTTCCTGCAGCAGCTGCTGCGAGTCTTTGTCGGAATGACAGATTTTGGCACCTTAGCAGGAAACCAATGTATCTCTCGCTAAGGCAGATGGTCAGGAATCTCTTGTTCTAGCCATGCTGAAAAGCACACGCAACAGCTATAGAGATATCTGGCTTCAAGACGGGCTCTCTGACCTTACGGTGGCACACCGCCCACATCCTGACACTCCCACTCAATATGACTGGTAGATCTTGGCTGAAGCAGACGCAGAGATAATTGCACGGCGTGTCCATAAGAGAGAAAGATGTTTTTAAGGACCCTGTCTCTCGATATTTCCATGTGGCTGACAGAACAAGAGTAATTTTCGCTGAAAATCTGGCAGATCCTGAAGGCCTCTTTCTTTTGGTAAGGAACAAGTCAAGACACTGTTTTTGTATGTTTGCAAGAGATGACAACGACTGCACCTTGTGATTCATAGGGTCATACATTTGTCTCAGCTCTCAAGGGAATGATGCAGTATGCTTTAGTTAGTTTTTAATAGTTAACTGTCAACAAGACCCCATTAGTTATAAAAATAAAAATAACATACATGCCAAGAATATTGGGTCTCATTCAGTAATAATTGCATAGAAAATTCTTAGTTATGTGCAAAGAACAGGTTATGTACCGGACTCATGACATGTGTTTCTGCACATAAATTTGTATTTACCATCATTCTAATGTTCATAATAATACATGTAATTTTAATTAAGCCTGTAATTTCAATGTAGGAGAGTAACTGTTAGTAACTGGCTTAATACAGGTCCAAACCATCTCCATGTAATGGAGCTTTCACATTGGATGAAAAAAAATGAAATTGAACAATGGATCCATAGGAAATCTTTTCACATTGCATGCGAACATTTGCGTTCTGAAAAAGTGAAGGATTTTTTTCTACCAGTATGTAATTTTTTTTACATTAGCCCGGCAAAGAAATTCAGATTAGATTTGAGCTTTACATGACATGCCAGGATGCTGTTAATTAAATGGGCAACGTGGTGGGGCTAAAGCTTATAATTTATAACATGTCTATTTTTCATAAGCATTGTTTTAGAAGAGAATTGTTACATTGTTGGGGTTGGTGTTCATCATATTTGCATATACACCAACGTAAATCCAACTCTTTGTCACTATTTTTATTTTTCAGAATGATCCTATTATCCTAAGTGTAAAACGCAAATGTTTATGGCAAGATATGAATAGTAACTGTGCCGAACTACATAATTATAGTGTTATGACTGTTATCACGTCAATGCAAAAAGCCATTTACGTCACGTTTCTTGCATGCTCAAGTTCGTTATTTAAAATCCAGACACGTGCAAGCACACTAAAAACAGACAGCGATGCCGTTGCAGAGCGCGACAAACTTCAGAATGCTACAAGCACACCGCAGACGATAGCTCCCCAGTTCGTTGAAAAGGAGAAAGATTAAATTTTTAGATTAAACATAAACAGCCCTAACACAATGTGTAGACTAAAGTTTATTTGATTGATGTCAAGGATTCATTCGGGATTCTTAGGAGAATGTTTTCAACCCTTCTCCGCCCAACTCTTTTTCAAGGGGCAAAGGGACCTTATGGGCTTTAAACATAACCTCTCCTGTGCAGCCATTCTCAAAACTAGATGAGACATCTAGAGGTCTGTAAGTTTTGAGTAATGAGTGGTTAATTTGTTCTGTTTAATTCGTTATATTCTGAATTTAGAAAAACTGGAAATTGATGGCTAACCTCATTGAGCAAACATCCTCTTCTTACAGATTATATAGCGGTGCCCTCTTTATTTCTCTCTGCAAACCAAGCCTTAGTTATACAAAATTCTTTGTACAGAGGACAACGACAATACAGGTTTGTAGGTCAGCGGTCAGGGTGATGCCTGTCATTGCTGACGGAGACACAAATAAGAGCAGACCATTACACCCACCCCAGGGTTCCCTGTCTTTCAGTCAGGCTCCAGTCCTGCACTTGGATCCTCTTTCATCCTTTTTTGATACTGTTTTATTAGCTACAGCATACAACTGTTATTTAGCATCCTGATACTGTTTTAAGAACAGCATACTAATGTTACTTAGCAGCATACAACTGTTAATTTACATACTAGTCAACTTATTTTAATTGTAATGCAATTATACCCTGTATTTTATATGTGTGGATAAAAACAAATG
This sequence comes from Triplophysa rosa, assembly GCF_024868665.1. Classification (NCBI taxonomy): domain Eukaryota; kingdom Metazoa; phylum Chordata; class Actinopteri; order Cypriniformes; family Nemacheilidae; genus Triplophysa; species Triplophysa rosa. The sequence goes on along the minus strand of NC_079891.1, from coordinate 11,836,139 downwards.
AAGCCAACTTATTCTTTTTTCATCTTTTCTTTATTCCTATTCAACATCAGATCGTATATGCTTTGTTTGTTTCGCCATAAAATGGGAAAAAATACAAGCCATCATTATAATATTTCATGCACAAACTATGGTGGAACAAAAAAGCACCCATAACGTATAAAAAATACGAAAATGGCTTTCGTAAAGCAACTAAGCAAAAACAAATAAGACACAATAAGGCATTATAAATGCCTTAACATAAAATACAAATGTAGCTTCAAATCAATGTCACTAACCTAAAACGAAAAAAGTTAATAAAAAATCATTCAATTAAAAAACAAAAAGGTTTAACGTGATAGTTCGCCAATTTTTTTAATTCTGTCATCATTAGCTCACCCTCTGGTTATTTCAAACTTTTATGACTTTCTTTCTTCTGTAGAACACAAAATAAGATATTTTGAAGAAAGTTGGTAACCGAACAGCGCCGACACCCAAATCACATTTATTGTATGGACAAAAAAACAATGCAAGTGAATGGGGGCCGGTTACCAACATTATTCAAAATGTCTTCCCGTGTGTTCTGCAGGAAAAAAGAAAGTTATACAGGTTTACAATGACAAGAGGGTGAGTAAATGATGACAGAATTTTCATTTTCGGGTGAACTCTCACTTTAACAAACAAATGAAAACATGGTTTACAACATACAAACCGGTTAAACAACAGTTAAAAGGTAGGTTTCTTGAAGCATCTTGGAGACGTTGTCACAGGTCTTCTGGATTTACTCTCAGTTTGTTCTGGTTCTTCGTGTCATTTCAGACAGACTGGATGATGATGATGATTATGATGATGATGATGATGAGATCAGATCTCTATGTGGAGCACTGGCTGTTGTCAGACTCCTTGTGCAAACAAAAATCTCACTGGATTATTACAATTAATGGCAAAATGAATACTTTTAGTAAACTGATATTTCCTACTGACAGACTACAGCGAAAGATTGAAATAACTGACTTAAAACCATTTTTTAGCTGGTAAAAAAACTAGTGTTCTTATAATTTTGGCCACCTCTGTAAATGGAATCAGACTGCTTTCGGACCAAAAAAATCACCAGAGTCTTAACCTAATGGTTTCCCTTGTGTCCTTTTTAGAGTTTTAAGGTACCCTGCTTGTGTTGACGAAACAAACAGACATCATTTCTCCATTAAAATAAAAATTAGAATTAGAATTATGGTCATACGAATCATATGAGTAATAAATATGTCATATTTGATTGAAGCATTCCTACACATTTGTTCATATAAGAACTAACAACCACAATTAATTTAAAGAAAAACTTACATTTTTTTGAAGAATAATTTTTTCTTGCTTCTCTGCAAAGTGAGCCATTAGACTTCCTCCGGTAACGCTTTAGATTACGGCTCGCAACGTACTGCATAGTTAAACAGAATTTACAGTGTAACTAATTGTAACAATAATGTACGTCTACAGTACATATCTGTAGGTAAAGGGGAACAATATGCAAAGTTTGGGGAAGAAGTCAGAAAATTAAAAAAAAACTTTATACTTTAAGTATTTTAAAACTAAGGGGTAACTATTTTAATATTACATGGTATGCATGACCTGCAGTTTGCTGTACATCAGTCTTAGTGAACACACACTACATATTTGTAATTGCAATGTACCCATAAATAAGCTACTTTGGATATTAATTAAATACGAGGTTCTTATTTCATTATTATAGCAAACACGAAATAAGGGGAAATTATGTGACAGCAAGAATGAAGCACGCAGTCTGTCAACTGTAAATTTGCCTTTTGAGTTTTGACTTTAGGATTAATTTTTATTTGATTGATTTTAGGATTGTTGGTCACAAATCATTTTTTTAATTGTGAGTTATTATGAGTTATTTTAATGAGTTTTAATGTGTAATGCACAAAATCAATGTTGATATTTTGAGTTAATATGGCATGCAGTTCCCTCATAAATATTTTTTTAATTTTCCCAACTCTTACCCCTTTATTCCCCAAATTTGACATATTGTTGCGCTTTATCTACAGATATGTACTGTAGAGGTACATTATTGTTACAATTACTTACGCTGTAAATCCTGTTTAATTATGCGGTACATTGCGGGCCGTAATCTAAAGCGTTACCCTTCCTCCTTGGAAAGAAATATATATTTTTGTCACATAGGTGGCAATCAAGCCAGCAGTGGTTTTGAAATTGACACATGCACAGTAATCAGACAATAATTAGGGATTTTACTTATATAGGCCTACGCAGTTAACAAAACATAAATATTTAATAAACTAACTGTTTAATGTATCTTACCATCAATGCATGCACACGGAAAGCTTACCAGCATGTATTACAACAGCTTGACCGAATCTTTATAATTTAGCGGTATTTTTAGACATACTTGATAGCATCACTGATCTATATGGGTAACATACTATATTAAATGGATTTTAAGATAACACGAAAAATCAGGCGAATTTGCAGACAATATAAAATATTTCTCACCTACATGGTCAGAAAACGCACATTCAAAGTGTAACTACACAAAAACAAAAATTGATTTAGATCGTTCCCAATTCATCTTTTACACAGATATTAGTAAAACATACAGGTTGGATTAAATTTGGGGTAATTCTTACCTTTTAGTCACGAGCATTTGAATCTCCTGTTAGCTAACGCTACCCAGTCACTGTTTCGGAAGTTTTCCTCTAACCAGCATATCTTAGCTTGTTTTCAGAAATACTTTGCCCGATTAAAACAGGAAATGTTATTAAATAATAAAAACTTTACTGGATATTTAAGATCTAATATTTAATTTAAAGATATTACAACCATAGATAAAGGTGCTGTCACGGTCCTACCTTCTTGCTTATGAATTTCTAGTCATGTGGCAGGATCGGGACAGAGCCCTTAAGTTATATGTGAGAAAGCCATGATATGTTTATGTTTTTGACATCTCATGTGTTTTCTCGTGTCTTGTCATTGGCCCCGCCCCTCTCGTTTCATGTATTGCTTCCCTGCCGTGTCTAATGTTTCCCACCTGCCCTGTGTAATTATCCCTCGTTTGTCTCTCCTTTAAAATGTCCTCTTGTTTCATTGTCTTGTTGCTCTTGTATTATGGTTGATGTGCGTTCTGTGTATGTACTGTATTCCTGAACGTGTCTCGTGTGAGTATTTACATAGTCTTGTTTGCTTTTGGTTATCCTTTTCCTGCCCCTGGATGTTGTGTCGTGTTTTGTTTAGTTTAGTTTTGTTTTGCCCCATCGAGGGAAGTGTTTTGTTTCTTGTTTTGTATTTTAGTTCGTTCCTGTTTTGTGACACCCCCTCATGGGTTTTTCCTTTGTTTGTTTATTGAAAGAATAAAAGATTTCTGTTAACCCCTTCACCACCTCTGCCTGCCTGCAATTGGGTTATTCTTTCCACGCAACCCTGACAGAATACAAGAGCCACTACTGAACCCAGCAGGCAGCCATGGAAGGTGCAACAATTTCCCGGTGGTCTTGCACCTCCAATCCGGAGTGGTGGAAGGCGATCGCCTCCCAGTCCCACGCTGGAGGAGGACCATTCCCTGCCCAGCGCCAGCGTCGAGGCCAGGAAGGCGTCCGTTCCCGAGGTGCTGGTCCGTACCCATCTGGTGGCCAGGATGGACGATCCTCCACCCTTTCCGGAGTGGGAGGAGATGGTATACCAGCCGTTCCCATAGTTAGTGGAACGGCTGCAGCTCCGAGAGGAGCTAGTCAAAGGCACCTCTCCCAGCTGCCATCAGGTCTCCTCTCGTCCCGCTCTGGTGTCCGTCCCGGAGGACCGCGTGATAGGCACCCTCACTATCGGAGGCCCAGCACCTCCCGTCCCGAGTCCGGCAGCTCCTCCACTGTCCACCAGCCTCGTGGGCAAGCGGGGGAGGCGAGCATCCTGGGGGTCCACCTCCGAGGAGTCCCAGTCAGAACCAGCTGTGCCTTCTACATCCTTCCTTCAGCCGACCTCCAGGCGGGTGGCTCGGCTGAAGAAGAAGAGGCAGCGGCGGGCAGCGCGGGCTCCTTCCAGTCCAGTGTCCAGTCCAGAGTCCAGTCCGGTAATCCAGCCGGCGTCCAGTCTGGTGATCCAGCTGGCGTCCAGTCCGGTGATCCAGCCAGCGTCCAGTCCGGTGATCCAGCAGGCGTCCAGTCCGGTATCCAGTCCGGTGTCCAGTCCGGTGTCCAGTCCAATGTCCAGTCCGGTGCAGCCGGTATCCAGTATGGTGCAGCCGGTGTCCAGTCCGGTGCAGCGGCCGGCCTTCCCGCCGGTGCAGCATCCGGCCTTCCAGCCAGCGTCAAGCCCTGTCCAGCCGGCCTTCCAGCCGGCGTCAAGCCCTGCCCAGCCGGCCTTCCAGCCGGCGTCAAGCCCTGTCCAGCCGGCCTTCCGGCCGGCATCGCACCCTATCCAGCCGGCCATCTGGCCGGCATCAAGACCTGTCCAGCCGGCGACCAATCTTGTCCCCCTCAGGACTTCCCCTAAGTCCCCCAGGACTCTGCGCCCTCGAGCGCAGCCGGGGACTAGAACTGTTCCCCACTTGAACTCTGTTGTTTCCCCACCCACCCCTCCCATGTTTGTTATTCTTGTTGTCCCACCCCAACCCTGTTGTTATTATTGCTTGTCGGCCCCTTGTCTTGTTTGCCATGTCTGTTTGGGCCTTGTCCTGGTTGCAGTCTGTCATGTCCTGTTAGTCAACCCCTTGGTGAACACCTGGAGGTGTTCATTAAGGGGGGGGGCTCTGTCACGGTCCTACCTTCTTGCTTATGAATTTCTAGTCGTGTGGCAGGATCGGGACAGAGCCCTTAGGTTATATGTGAGAAAGCCATGAGATGTTTATGTTTTTGACATCTCATGTGTTTTCTCGTGTCTTGTCATTGGCCCCGCCCCTCTCGTTTCATGTATTGCTTCCCTGCAGTGTCTAATGTTTCTCAACTGCCCTGTGTAATTATCCCTTGTTTGTCTCTCCTTTAAAATGCCCTCTTGTTTCATTGTCTTGTTGCTCTTGTATTACGTTTGATGTGTCTATTTTATGATGTTCGGGAGAAGGGATTATTAGATATATACTGTATATTATAGATTACATTATATAGATAATCAACTGTTACGACTCGGATTGCTAAATATTAGATCTCTCTCTAATAAAGTTTTTGTTAACAATATGATAACGGATCATAAAATAGACATGCTCTGTTTGACAGAAACATGGCTAAAACCAGATGCTTGTATTACTTTAAATTAATCTGTCCCCCAAGATTATTATTATAAACATGAGCCTCGTCTAAAAGGCAGAGGGGGAGGTGTTGCAGCACTTTACAATAACTCTATTAGCATTTCCCATAAATCTAACTCTAAATACAATTATTTTGAAGTCATGATACTTCATGTTTCAACACCTAATACTAAGGATAAAAAAATGTTTTTAATTTATTCTGGCTATTGTATATAGGCCTCCAGGGCACCACACAGATTTTATTAAAGAATTTGGTGGGTTCTTATCAGAACTAGTACTGGCCGCAGATAGAGTTCTTGTCGTTGGTGACTTTAACATCCATGTAGATAACGATGCAGATGCCTTAGGAATGGCTGTGAAAGACACTCTTAACTCCATGGGCGTTAGTCAACATGTGTCAGGACCCACTCACCTTCGTAACCGTACTTCAGATTTAATACTGTTTTATGGTATAAATGTGGACAACGTTAAAATCCTTCAGCAGAGTGAAGACATTTCAGATCATTATCTGGTATTTTGTTTGCTTCACTGGCCTACGGCTGCAAATAAAACTCATTGTTACAAATATGGTAGAACAATAACTTCAACTACCAAAGATGCGTTTCTCGATAATCTGCCCGAATTGTCTCAAATCGCTAGCATGCGAAATAACGTTGAAGATCTTGACACTACCACTGAAAATTTTAATTCCACCTTCTCGGAAACGCTAGACACAGTTGCTCCTCTACGTTTAAAGAAGATTAAAAATGGCAGCCACACACCGTGGTATAATGAACACACTCAGGCTCTAAAGAAAGCGGCGCAAAAAATGGAGCGCATCTTTAAGAAAACTAAATTAGAGTTATTTTATATAGCATGGAAGGATAGTATTCTAAAATACAGGAAAGCCCTATAAACTTCTAGATCCACCTACTTTTCAACACTAATAGAAGAAAACCAGCACATCCCTAGGTTTTTATTTAACACAGTGGCTAAATTGACAAAAAATAAATCGTCAGTGACTTCTGATCCTGTATTTCAACCTAACAGTGATGAATTTATGAACTACTTCACAAATAAAATCCAAGATATTACAGAAAAAATTATAACAATGCAATCAGAAGTGAAACCCCCTGAACAAACTAACTACAGTGCCCTTAAGGAGAAAATGCAATTATTTTATACCGTAGATCACGGTGAGCTGTCTAAAATCATTAGATCATCTATATCAACAACATGCATGTTAGACCCTATACCTACATATCTACTGAAAGAGATGCTCCCAGAAATTATAGATCATCTTCTTAGTATTATTAACTCATCTCTGACATTAGGACATGTGCCTAAAGCATATAAGGTGGCTGTTATAAGGCCCCTTGTCAAAAAACCCCAACTCGACCCTAGAGAACTAAGGAACTACAGGCCTATATCGAATCTACCTTTCATATCTAAAGTTCTGGAAAAAGTAGTTTCAACTCAATTATGCACCTTCCTCCAAAGGCATGACATCAATTAATAATTCCAGGCTGGATTTAGAGCATGTCACAGTACATAGACTGCTTTGATCAGAGTTACAAATGATCTGCTATTGGCGTCTGACCAAGGTTGTATCTCGTTATTGGTGCTGCTAGACCTTCATGCTGCATTCGACACCATTGACCACAGCACACTCCTACATAGACTCGAAAATTATGTCGGCATTAAGGGAATAGCTTTGAAATGGTTTAAATCTTATTTATCCGACCGTTTTCAATTTGTAGCAAAAAACAATGAGGTGTCACGCAAATCGCAAGTCCAGTACGGTGTACCACAGGGCTCAGTCTTAGGGCCTCTGCTCTTCGCATTATATATGCTACCTCTAGGAGATATAATAAAGTGACACGGAGTTAGCTTTCACTGTTATGCTGATGATACTCAAATCATATGATGATTTCACTATGCTGATTTCCTCAAAGCCTTATGAAACACAGCAGTTCCTTCGAATAATGGAATGCATAGGCGATATAAAAAACTGGATGAGTAACAAAACAGAAGTGTTACTTATTGGACCGAAAACTGCTATAAGTAACAACCAAGAATACTGCTTAACTATTGACGGATGTTCCATAAAAGCCTCGTCGTCTGCAAAGAATCTTGCCGTACTATTCGATAGTAATCTGTCATTTGAGAGCCACGTCACCAACAGCTGTAAAATTGCGTTTTTCCATTTTAAGAATATATCTAAACTACGTCATATGCTGTCAATGTCAGATGCAGAGAAGTTAATTCATGCATTCATGACATCACGACTAGATTACTGTAATGCACTGTTAGGTGGTTCCCCTGCAGGCTTATTACAAAAACTCCAACTGGTCCAAAACGCGGCAGCTCGAGTTCTTATAAGTACAAAAAAGTATGAACATATTAGCCTGGTTCTGTCAACCTTGCACTGGTTACTTATAAAGCATCGCGTTAAATTTAAAATCTTGCTTATTACCTATAAAGCCCTACATGGTTTAGCTCCTCAGTACTTGAATGAACTCCTTTTGTATTACAGTCCTTCACGTGCATTACGCTCTCAGGCGTCCTGTCAGTTGGTAATACCTAGAATTTCAAAATCAAGTGCAGGTGGTAGATCCTTTTCCTATTTAGCGCCTAAACATTGGAATAGTCTTCCCTGCACTGTCCGGGAGGCAGACACACTCTGTCAGTTTAAATCTAGACTAAAGACGCATTTTTTTAATCTTGCATACACTACACTTCCAATAATATAAATCCTCTGAGGGCTTAGGCTGTATTAGTTAGATCAACCGGAACAAAAACACAACTGATGTACTTGTTGCATCAAAGAGTGCAGAACAGTACTCTACTCTCAGCCAGTCTTGTCTCATTGTTCCAAGGTTACCACAGTGAGCAGGATGCAGTTCATGGCCAGACCTGATGGTAGAGCAGAGAATGGAAAGCGGCGACCTGACAAGAGCTGAGATGATAGAGATAAAGAAGGACGCAGTCACTTGACACGTCTTCACCACAAAATTTCAAATGCTATTAGATTATTAATGATAATCTTAAAACTATAATTTACCTTATCAGTAAATTTATTTATTTTTATTTAGCCTTGTTGTGCAAGCTCTGTCGAGCTTGTGCAGAGGCAGCAGCTTTTGCCAGAGGGGAACTGGAATCCCCTGGTTGGGCCTGGGTTCTCCTTAGGTTTTTTTTCTTGATTAGAGTTTTGGGTTCCTCGCCACCGTTTGCATACTGTTTTTTGCACTATTTGCCTGGCCGGGGGGGCTGCTTTAGAATTAGAATTTTAAAGTTTTACTTAATTAATATTGCATATAGGAATTTATAGTCTGTTATTTGACCTGTGCTTCTCTCTCCTTTATCTTAAATGTGTGCTCTCACTGTGCGTGCATGTCTGTGTGCGTGCGTGCGTGCGTGTCTGTGTGTGTGTATCTGCGCGTCTGTGTGTGTGTGTCTATGTGTTTTAGTACGTGTGCATATTGTGTGTGTGGAGTGTTTTGTATGTGGGTATGTCTGTCTTCTGTGTTTTCAACTTTTTCTTGTTTTTGCTGGTACAACTTTAATTTTTTTGCTTATAGTCAATATGTCTTATGTGCAGCTGCTTTATAACAATGAAAATTGTATAAAGCGCTATATAAATAAAGTTGAGTTGAGTTGAGTTATCAAACCAACGTATAATACCATCAATATATTATTCCTAACAACTTAAGCCTTTTTGTAAAGTGGAACAAAAAGGTTTCTAGACCAGAAGTCCATTTCTCACATGGAAGCCACACGTGAGCATGTATTCTGCAGCAGCTTTATTTTAATCTGTCTATCAATATTTCAGCCGTTTGTGTTCGAAAAGCTTTACCCCAGAGGCAAACAATAAATACATTTTTGCTGCACTACACAGTCCTTAAAGCATGTAGAATTGTTCATCTCCATAAAATGCGAATACACCAGGCACGTCGACCTACTCGTAAGCAATTGATAAATCCTTGTAGGCTACGAGAGAATAAAGACCTTTCTCTTTGGGTTGGAGATGAGAGTTTTTTTAAGACTGACAAGACTGTTCGAATGTGAGGGTCTCCTTGGTAACTGCATGCTTCTTTTCAAAGCCTCATTGCAAATGTTTAATCACTTAAATCACCCAATTTAGCATGATGTTTAAATCAACAACATAAACATTTATTTCTCCTCCTTTACAGAGCTGATTTGACCATCTGCAAATAAAGGAACTGTTTACCCATTTAAAAGAGCTTAAGGTAGTTAAAAGCTCTATGAGTAACTAAACATGTTCTACAACTGCTTTTATTTTCTGTCTTTAAATAAAAAATACAAAATTGTAGGTGGCAGATTGTTTATTTTATCCTTCAAGAACACATATTCTTCAATCAGGTCTGGAACCATGCCAGAATACTGATATTATAAAAAATCTGCAACAGCTGATAAAATGTTGTGTTTCTAAAATCGATCCCTGCTTTCAAAATTTCTTCCATTGGTTTACATTGGAACTATACCAAAAATCAGCCTTATTAACTTATTTTGATTTACAGCTTGTCATGGTTCTGCCCCTTTCGGTCATCCTTTTCTTAGTCTTGAGGCAGGATCATGACAAAGCCCACGTGTTTAGTGTGGAGAGAAACATGGCGTTGTTTGTTTTGGCATGCCATGCGCTCTCTCCGGTCGCCTCTTGGCCCCACCCCCTCGTTTCCTCGTTTAGCTTCCCATCAGTGTTTGATTCCCCACACCTGCCTCTTGTTAATTACCCTTTGTTAGTTTCCCTACTTAATGCCCTTGTGTTTACTGTCCTGTGCGGTTTCGTTTTGCTAGTGTGCTTAGTTCTTGTACTTACCTGGTTCTTAAATTCCTAGTCGTTGTCAAGTTCTTGAAGAGTGTTTAGTTTAAGTTGTTCTCTGGTTTTGTTTTTGCACCCTCGTAGGAAGTTTTTTGTTTTCAAGTCTTTGTCCAGTTCCCGTTTTACCCCCATCATAGGCTTTTTTTCTCAGTCCAATTCAATTGTATTTATGTAGCGCTTTTCACAATGTGGATTGTTCCAAAACAGCTTTACAGGAGAAAACACAGAAATTGTAAAACACAGCACAGTGCATGATGTTTATAGAACAAGCAATATCATTCTAGTAAATATCTAATAAATGCAGTCTCACGGTGAGCAAGCCAGCCAACAATGCCCTTTGGCGAGGAACACAAACTCCAATGATAAATAAAATGGAGAAAAAAAACCTCGGGAGAAACCAGTCTCAGCCGGGAGGGGCAGATCTCCTCTGATGTGTCACAGCTGCACTCAGTTACTTTGATTAAACGTTACTGAGTAAATGTTTATGAAGAATAGGTAGAGTTTATTAGTTGTGATTTAGGAAGTTTCATTTGTTGAAACGGTTTGGGTCTAATTTGTCTTATTTATATATACTGTATATAAATTTAGCGATCATGGAACAGAGGAGTGTTATAAGCAGGGACAATAATAATGGCATAATGTAACTTGGGTGCAGCTATAACTTCAAACTGCTGTCATGTGATGTAAGTTTAGCATTTAATACTAATCATTGTAAATTTGCATTGTGACTAATCCGTCTTTGCTCTTGGTTGGGGACGGAATTGTCTGAGCTGGATCTGGGATGGTCAGATGTTCACTTTGCTCTTGGGTGGTGATGAAATTGCCTGAGATGGAGCTGGGATGGTCAGTCAGCCCGCAGGCTCTTGCAGGAGGATGACACGGTATGTTCAGCTGGAGCTGGCGTAATCTCTAGTTAATTACTGTTTAATAAATATATTTTGTTGCAGCCATTCCTCTGTCTGCGCTTGGGTTCTGTCCTTACCATTACCAGTCCATGACACAGCTAGCAAGCTACTGTGTTTAGAAATAAGTAGGTGAAAGCAGGAAGTTTTGGTCTTTGTAGCTTTTGAAGTTAATAAATAGTGACTCTTTTCTATCCCATAAGACCAATTTCTTCTTATTGGTAATTTAATACAGACACCCACATAGAACACATTAACAACCAATAGCTTGTTTTATATCAAATTGTTATTTACTTTGATCAAAATTATTGTGTGTTTTAAAGCAGTGATAACGTAATTACTATATGTAAAATCTGACAGTTTTATATGATGATCCAGAGCTGATGTCATCTAGTTTTAGTTTATTTATATAGCACAATTAAATACAACGTGAAGTTGACCAATGTGCTGTACAAGATAGAGGTAATACAAAAGCAATAGACCATAAAATAGAAAACAATAAAACAAACACTTACACAGCGTACAACACGTTTTCACATATGACCATTGAAATAAGCATCTAACTAGGATCAGACCACAGGCCCAAACGGCACCTCAAAACAATGTAGTTTTACATGTTTCTTAAAAATGCCTATTGTCACGGTTCGGTGGACAGAAGAACCCAAGTGCAGGCAGGGTGGGGTTGAAGGGGTTAACAGATACTTTATTTAAACAATAAACAGAAACAAAACACCCACGAGGGGGTAACGATGACACGACTAATGTATAAAAAACTGAAAACAAAACACTTCCCTCGATGGGGCAAAAACAACAGGACAAAAATAACTAAAATATAACACGACACAACGTCTTACAAAAACACGCAGGGTAACTAAGGCAGGGTATGGCAAAACACAAAACTCACAATACACGAACAAGGCGATGAACAGGACCACGGGAAACAGCATGCACAAGAGAACAAGTTACAAAAACTTACATACACCACGTAATCCACGAGCAACAAGACAATGACACATGAGGACTATTTAAAGGGAAGACAAATGAAGGATAACGACACAGGGCAGGTGAGGGTAATCAAACACGACCGGGAAACAATACAAGAAACGAGAGGGGCGGGGCCAGTGACGAGACACTGGAGAGAACGCATATTATTGTCAAAAGGAAAATAATATGTTTCTCTCCACACATAACCAAAGGCTTTGTCATGACTCTGCCACAGGACCAAGAAAAACATGACTAAGTGAGGTAGAGCCATGACACCTATGGAACGGGCAAGCCTAAAATGGATGGGCAAGTCATTCCACAGTTTAGGGGCTGCAACCGCAAATGCCCGATCGCCATTTGACCTTAATCTGGACCTAGGAATGTGCAGGATCATCTGATTTTATGACCTGAGGGATCGAGTTGGCTTATGTACAAGAAGCAGAGCAGTTAAATAAGACGGGGCTAGATTATGGAGAGCTTTATAAACCATAATCAACAATTTCAGGTGAATTCTACATTTCACCGGCAGCCAGTGAAGGGAGAGTAGAATCGGTGTTATATGCTCCCTTTTCCTGGTACCAGTTAAAAGTCTAGCTGCAGCATTTTGGACGTGCTGAAGCCGATTTAACAATGCTTGACTTATACCAGTATACAGAGAGTTACAATGGTCAAGTCTTCCGAAAATGAAAGCATGGATAATCAGTTCAAGGTCCTTTGGGGACAGAAAGGATTTTACCTTAGCTATTAATCTTAGCTGGAAGAAGCAAGATTTAACCACTGAGTTGATCTGTGCATCAAATTTCAAATGGCAATCAAATTTAACACCCAGATTCCTCACCACCGATTTACTAAATGGGGTTAACTCACCCAGGTCAAAGATACCTTGGGAATTTGGGGCGCCAAACCAGATTATTTCAGTTTTGCTGTCATTTAGATTCAGATAGACAGAGGGGCCTTTCTGGAGTGTTTTTGACCAAAATGAACAGAAAATGTTCTGCTAAACAAAAAAGACTTAAACCACTCAAGTGACTTGTCCCGGATGCCGACCGTTCTTTCTAGACGGGAGATGAGGACATTGTGATCGATGGTGTCAAAAGCTGCACTCAGGTTAAGTAGGACCAGTACCACCGGGTTTCCGGAATCCATGGAAATTAGAATATAATTTTGGACTTTTAGCAGAGCTGTCTCCGTGCTATGGTTAGACTTAAAGCCGGACTGAAAAGTTTCAAAGATTTCATTTGTAGTGAGAAAAGATTGTAATTGATTTTCCAAAATTTTCGATAAGAATGGCAACTTAGAAATAGGCCTATAATTCGATAAAACATTAGGATCCAAATGAGTTTTCTTCAGAAGAGGATGAACTGCAACGTGCTTAAATTGCGAGGGGACCACAGCGGTTTCAAAGCTTCTGTTTATCAAGGTCAGTATACTAGGGCCAATAAACTCAAAAACATTCTTGATTAGTTATGAGGGAATAACATCATTTTCACAGTTTGTAGACTTCAATTTGGAGACTACTTCTGCCAGGGACTGTAGTGAAATTGGAAAAAACTGATCAAACACCGCAGGAGTGGAGCAAGTACCCATTAAAACAACGGGACTCGCAGTAACGTGAATTCTCAATGCCTCAATTTTTCGTACAAAGAAATTCAGAAACTCATCACACGAGAGAGTGGGCGTAACAAGATTTGTAGTGTTTGGATTTATCACTGATTTAATGGTGTCAAATAAAATAGTGGGATTATTTCGTGATCTTTCTAGTAAATACGCATAATATTTCCTCTTTGCTGATCTTACTGCATATTGGAAAGAATTTAATGTCTCGCATAACATCTCATATGATACATGTAATTTGTCATTCTACCACTTCGCTCCGTTTTCCTACATGCCTAAGATCTCGAGTGACTTCATTTAGCCAAGGTTCTAGTTTTGGCCTTGCACGTTTGACTCTAAGAGGAGCGACGGCATTACGAATAGACAAACAAGTTGAATTAAAAATATCAAGTGAGGCATTCATATCCAACTGCAGATGCGAACTCTCTAAAAGGCAATTTATGTCCGATTTAAGGAATACGTTATTAAACTGCTCCATGGTAACTGCATTTAAATGTCATACCTGGTGAGTTGGAATAGAATGCTGACAAATACCACCCAGAAGAGTTACAGAACATGTAATGGGCATATGATCTGAAAAGGATGCTTTATGGATTTCCAGATCCCCAACAGACAGACCATGAGTTAACACTAAGTCCAATGTGTGTCCATGACCATGAGTAGGTTCATTCACATGCTGTGTAAAATTAAAAGAGTAAATAATGTCCAATAAGTCCTTTGCCAGACCAGTAGAGGGACAACAAACATGAATATTAAAATCTCCTGCTATTAAAATGGAATCGTATCTTAAACAGATAATACTCAGAAAATCTGAGAACTCGTGTATAAAACGTCTTGGTTACGGATGTAACCTCGGTTCCCTGATGGAGGGAACGAGACGTTGTGTCGAACCGACAGAATGGGGTTTGTCTTGAGAACCTATCATCTTCTGAGTATTTAGAAAAGGCCAATGAAAATTGGCGAATGACATTTGCATGCCGGGCTCCTCCCCGGATGTCCGGGTATAAGAGGGAGGCCGGCGTGCTCATTCATTCACCTTTGGTATGAGGAGCCTAAAGCATCCTGGCGCCGGGCGAGTCATGTTAGCTGCCGTGAGCGAATGATATACGCCACAGCAGCTGTGCTGTCCGACCGGACCAGCACGTGCTTGCCCTGCAAGAGAGGTAGTAGCCTCGTCAATGCAAGTAGCACAACCAACAACTCTAGGCAGTTGAAATGCCAACGCAGGCGGGGGCCCGTCCACCGCCCCGACACTGCTTGCCCGTTGCACACGGCACTCTAACCCTGCAGGGAGGCATCCCAAAGGGGACCCCTGTCCGCAAGAAGGTCATGGAGATCAGGGGGTTAGGGTGTGTCGGCAGAAAAGCGTGATGACCATACGCCTGCTGCCGGTGTGCCGCTCTCCAAGGAACTTGACTCTGTAGCCAGTGTTGGAGCGGTCGTATGTGCATCGACCCGAGGGGGACCACCCCTGCCGAGGATGCCATGTCCCAGGAGCCTCTGAAATTGTTTCAGGGGGACCGCTGACTGTCTGAGAGCTTCAGGCAGTTCAACACTGATCGGGCGCGCTCTGTAGTTAGTATTCATTGCTGTCTCAAGCAAAGACAGTGCAGCTCTTACTTCAAAGAGGCATGCCATGAGCCAATAGCCTTTGAGTGTGAGCCCTGTCAGAGCGTTTCATTGGTTGAATGAACTGAATGAGCACGCCCTACTTAACGAGTCATTTGAGTCAAATGGGATTGAATGAACTGGAACATGTCTTTCATGGTCTAATATTCTGTGTTCCAACAATGCAAATCTAGTTACTGAACTTTTCTGAAAAATAAAGGTAATGACCTGGTTTAATTTCATTCTAAGGTGAAGTAAATGATGTCAAAACAGTTGAATCTTTGTATGGAACATTTAATTACACCAAGTAAATGATTTAAACCATTTAGATTTTAGTAGACTAAATATAATGTATATTTATTCGACTAAAATGTTTTTCATATTTCATCGACTAAAACTAGACTAAAACTAAAATGATGGGGTCGACTAAAATGTGATTAAGACTAAATTGCATTTTCGTCAAAAGACTATGACTAAAACTAAATCAAAATTCTCTGTCAAAATTAACACTGCCCAGCAAAAATATTAAATACATTGAAAAGACGTCCCTTTATGGGCCAAAAATGAAAGTTGTTTCTATAGCTTTTCATGGCGTCTCCTGATTGTGTAATATTGATGTCTAGTCTGTACAAAGTAAAAACTGGTTGAAATTTTGAGTTTACACATGGAAATAAATTAAGTGAGACTCTTTGAAATAAACTGAGCTGAATGATTTGAGTGCAGTAAGATAGCAAGCAACCATTGAATCAAGGTTAAAAATTGATGATTTGTCAATGTTCATTGCATTGAATTAGTATCACTTTTGTACCTGCAAAAATCACAATTATTGTGATCTTTTTTAGCTTTAGTTGAGCTCTTGGCTCTTCTATTTTAATGTTAAATTAGGTTTCCTTCAGCCATAACTGTGTGTTAAAATAAATGAGTTGTGGCAAAGAGATGACTACTTCTGAATGGTAATGCATGCATTTTGAAATTGTTTAGATCACTGTTAATAATTGGGTTTGGTTTATTAATGTGTCAGCTCTGTGGATCTGTAGTTTGATATACTGTGATTTTTTTAGGAATTAACATATTCACAATCTGGTAAACCACTTTAACACACAACGACATCAAGAATCTGCATATGAAACTCAACAATGGTGACAATCAACAAAAGAAAGCTTCATGCTGCAATGCATGCTGGGTGATCTGTTTATCTGAATTATTTTGACGATTGTCATCATTGTTGAGGGTTGTATGATGAGGGTTGATGTCAGTGAAATATGTTTGTTTATTTAAAACTAATACATTTTATTACAGCATGACTATTTCCATGAGAACAACCCTAACTTTTGTAAAAGCATGTCTGTCTTTCACAGTGCACAAGTGTTTTTATAACACTACTACATGACCTGAACGAATTAATTTAACAAAAGTCAAGGATCAAGAGCCCAACTAAAGCAAACACTGATCACAATAATGGTTATTATTGTGTGTACAAAACTCATTTCACAGAGTCTCATTTCATTTATTTCCATGTGAAAACTGAAAGTAGTCTGATAAACTCCAGGTTTGAACCAGTTTTTACATTGTACCAAGGTCCCCTGTACGTCAATATCAGACGTTCAGAAAACGTAATAATGGGCCAATAAACGGACGTCTTTTAAACATCAAAAGATGCAGAAAAGACGTCTTTTGGACATATCTTTGGTCAGGGGGAAGTCATAATTGTAATAAAATTACCTTTACAACACTTACTATGTGGCCTTTTTTACCCTCAGCTAATAATATTTTTAAACTAATATCAGTCTAAGTAAATAAAACACAGTGTACATGCCATGGTATATTTAATGCACTGAGCACTCTATGAGCTCGGTGCCAGTTTTATTGTTTCCACCAAACATTTAACATATTCTTGAAGATTTCTATAGGTCTCGTCTCAGATCTCTTGTCCTAGGACTCGGACTTCACTCGGACTCGACCCTCTCTGGACTCGGTCTTGACTCGAACTCGACCTAGTCTGGACTCGGTCTTGACTCGAACTCGACCTACTCTGGACTCGGACTTGACTCAGACTCGAATGAGCTGGTCTCGACTACAACACTGGTCTTACCCTCATGGAGCTCTCTCAACGCCCTGGCCTGGCAGGAGCCATAGCGTAGAGAGAGGAGGCAGCTTGGTCCGCCGCAATGTAAGTTCTCGACACCAGAGATGCCGAGACCCCACATGCTTTGGACGGGAGTCTAGGTCGAGCCCCCCCGACGGATACAACGATGTATCCTCCAGCTGTCTCAACCTCGAGGGAAGAGAGGGTGACGGAACTTTGTTTGACGTGAAACGTGCCGGAAAGGGGCGTTCCAGGTCTTACTAAGTTCCTCATGCACTTCCGGTAAACACGGCACTGGGGGAGGGCGCGGCTTGGAGCCGCGCTCAAACCCAAGGCGCCATGTAGCCAGCCGCGAGCGCCGGGAAAGGCAATGCGGGCACTGCAACCCAACACTCACGGCGGCCCGGGAAAGCATGGCTGACATTTTGACGTCCGCTTCTTCCTGGGCTTGACCCCCCGAGGGAGGGAGCCCGAGGAATCGTCGGAGTCGGATGACAGTACGTCACCCCCCGATGCTGCAAGAGACATCTCATCATCACGCAGGTGTGAACGGTCCGTGAGCCAGTGGCTGGCGGATTATAGCTCACAGTAATCCTCATATCACCCTCGCTGCTTGCCGTAGCGGATGGCAGGGCCGTAGTCCTGCCGCCACGGAACGGGGAGCAAACGAGGTGGTGGCTGAGTCCCGTGGGAACACAGCCACCCGTGACGCAACGTCTGAATCATCACCGCCCGCTTTTAGAAACGAAATTTGCTCGAACACCTCCGGAACTGCCAAGACGCCCAGGGGAGAGTCACTGCAGGAAGGGACCATCCGCTGTCCACGTCGTAGATTCCAGCAGAAAAATGATCACCAAAGATCGTAGAGAAACTCATCAGATACGTAGGCTCTGAAGAACAAAAGGTGAATGAATGAGCACGCCGGCTTCCCTCTTATACCCGGACATCCGGGGAGGAGCCCGGCATGCAAATTTCATTCGCCAATTTTCATTGGCCTTTTCTAAATACTCAGAAGATGATAGGTTCTCAAGACAAACCCCATTCTGTCGGTTCGACACAACGTCGAGAGACCGACAGAAAGGGAATCCTTATTATATTTGGGAGGACGATATGATTGCACAAACAATGTTGCCGGTGTAGCTTAGATGAAGCAATTGTAGTTCAAAACTGGTAAACACAGCATTGTCCAAGGATCGGCAGCTTAACAAGTTCTTGAAAATAGTTGCCACACCCCCTCCACATCCTGAAACCAGCGGGGAATTCAGAAAACAGTTTGGAGGGAGCAATTCCGAAAACGGGGTTAAATCACCAACATTTAGCCAGGTCTCAGTCATGCATAAAATATCCAAGCTTTGAATGGTAAAAAAGTCATTTAAAATAAAAGTTTTGTTTGAAAGAGAACGCACATTCACCAGGGCAAACCTTAGTTCCGTAGTGGCGGCCGATTTCTTCGATTCATGGCGCAGGGGACGAAGATTTTGGGGAGGCCCTCTCCATCTGCTCAGCACAGAGTGACAACTCGCCAGTGGTTTATCTCCTAAGCCTGAAACTGATGTAAGCCACTGATAAGGCAGCTCCATAGAACGAGCAGCGATTAGATAGTTTCCTCCTCTAGACGAACCAAGTAAAGGGAAGCATGAAGTAGCCGGCTGGGTTGATAGACTCGCCTTCAACTTGACTAAAAAGCTGCCTCGATTTCCTTCTACAACGCTTCCTGCGGCCAGGCCGACATGACAATCGGCAGAGAACACTTGGAAATGAGCATTGGGTAGGAACGCGATAGCCATCACATCCATCCCACAAAATGGTCTGTTCTCCTTCCATCGCAATTTTAATGCCAAGTAGACTTTGTCGATCATAGGTCACCCGAGCTGGATGACTCATAACAATAGTACATACGACAGAAAACAAAGTGAAGACAGACGAGCACTCAAACAGACGGCAGGCCATGAACACCGGCGCCATCATGAATGAATGTTATGAGTCCTCATGGGTAGGCATCATAGGTCTTTATAAGAGGCTGGATCGGAACTGGAACTATCATAATCTACAGAGAGAGTGTCTGACATTGTGTCTACATCGGATGCGACGCGGAGCGATGCGACAAGAGACAATAGAACCCGTAATAATTTAGATTTTAAATTTTGTCCACGCTGGATGTGGCGCGCGTGTGTCGCGTCGTGCCGCATCCGGTGTAGACACAGTGTGAGCCCCGAACATTGTAAAGCTTTTTTAAATTGTTGACACTGCAACATACATGTGCCAACCAAGCAGACCACAGTTTATGAAGTGCTGTCATGGCAACACAAAAGGCACATGTTGTCACATGACCTAACCTGGATGTTTAGATAATGTCACTTAAAGATGTCCTGAGTAAAAAGTCCGGGATAAAGCTTTAAAAGCACCTTTCTAGATCATCACCATTTGTGACACCTGTGTCACTGTGGGTTCTTACAGGCTAGTATTAAACACCCAATTTTCAAAATCAAAACCCAGAGACATAAAATGTATTATTCTAAAAGACATTTCTTATCAAGCAAACATAAAAATAGTTATCATATTCAGAAAGTAACCACTGTACATGTATGTTGTGAAAGCTGTTTCATGTTGACTTTAAGGGTCAGCTTAAATAAAAATATTTAAGTTCAACTCTTTCCACTTTTTATAGTGTATGTAATGACATATGCATGGTCATGCATATATAAATCTAAATGTCTGACCATTCAGACAAGTGACCTATCTTTTTCTCTCTAGTCCTACACCCTGTGGTGAATAAGACTTTAGTAATGTTGAAAAGCCTGCACTTGATGATCATGTGAATGAATGTTACATTAACAAAACATTAACTCATCTCCCCACTGAGGCCAAAAGTGCAATCACACATAACTGTTTATACCTGAAGCCAGAACACATCAGTTAAAATGCTCGAACCCATCTAATATTATGTTGTTTACTGTGTGATGAAAATTCAAAATGTTCTGAACCTTATAGTTTTATGTCAAGCTTTAAAAGAGTTTCATACACTCTAAATCAATAGGAAAATCATTATCAGAAAACAATCATAAAAACACAATTAGAAAAAATAGCAATAGTTTGATATAATATAATAGTTTGAATGGTTACACTTTATTTTGCAGTGCCCGTGTTACAGTGTAATTTTACATTTAAGTACTGAGTAATAAAAATGAACTACATCTACTTACTGTAGGGTTAGGATTAGTTACATGTAATTATGCATAATTTATAGTAAATACTATAGTAAATACATGTAACGTGTAACAAGGGCACCAGAAAATAAAGTGTTACCATTTGAATTTGATTAACTAGGCACCAAAAAATTTTGTTTCTGTTTACTGTAAGTGTAAACCACAAGATACAAAAAAAAAACATTGAACACATGGTGTCAAGTACAGTAAAAATTCTAATAAACAAGCATTTCTCGTTTGAGTCTTTCTTGTAACATTCCTCAGCAAATACATTTCTTGTCAAATGGCAAAGCAAAAGCAAAAAAGTAACAGACAGTGTAAGTCAGGAACCTGTGATGATTCTAATTAACTTTCCCTAAGGTCACATTTCAATAGACAGCTTTATGACAGCACTCAAGAAAATACAAATACACTTTTAGGAAAAACAACTCGATCTCTTCCTAGGTTTGACAAAAGAATGTAAATATTCTACTAAATATGGTTAATTATCATATGGTTATTCAAAATTGTAATATATTACGACAAAAATAGTATTAAGCCTTGGCGTCAGCATATCAATCAGTATTGTGATAATATATAGAAAAATATATATATATTACATTTTCTCCTAACCTAAAAGCGTCTATCGTAACTTTTCAACTAAAAAATTGTAATGAGTTTTGTATGCTTACACCCAAATGACATTTTGGAGAAATGAAAATGCAAACTTCCGCAAGATTATTTACTGCACCACTACAACCAGGGGAGACACATTATTTAAATTAGGCAGATAATTTAGACAATGCTGCCATGTGTACGTAAACCTTTTCTAAAGTGCAAAGGAAAACGTCTCGGTTACGTTTGTAACCTCGGTTCCCTGATGGAGGGAACGAGACGTTGTGTCGAACCGACAGATGGGGTTCTTCCTTGAGAACCAATCGCTTCCGACTTCTCTAGAAAAGGCCAATGAAAATTGGCGAATTAAATTTGCATGCCGGACTCCGCCCCCGGATATCCGGGTATAAAAGGGAGACGGCATGCCTCATTCATTCACCTTAGTTCTGAGGAGCCTGAGACCTCTCACGACTGCTGCAGTGGACAGCACGTGTTGTGGCAAGAGGACACAACGTCTCGTTCCCTCCATCAGGGAACCGAGGTTACAAACGTAACCGAGACGTTCCCTTTCTGTCGGTCTCTCGACGTTGTGTCGAACCGACAGATGGGGTTCCAATGGAAAACGCCATAACACGGTGCCCTGTCACAATCTCAACGAAGCGACGGTGACAGGCCTGGGCGTGTCAGCCGTGAACGCTACCGCGAAATTGTAACCTACCAGTGGGTAGGTAGGGGGTCCCAGAGCTTTCTTGAAAGATGGGAAGGCCCCTACCTTCGGCCTCACAGGCGGCGGCCTTGTTTCTCTAACAGCGAGAAGCCGCCCGGAACCGTAAGGCACTGGGTAAGCGCTACTTCCTCAAGTGGGGGATGCGCTACAGAGACCACTTCCTACCGCAGGGAGGAGAATAGTGGAGATACCAACATGGTCTCACCGATAGGGAAGAACTCATGGGAAGAAAGTGCGGACTGAAGGAGTTAACCGCGAGGTGGAGGTCCACCTAAGGAGGTCATGGGTTACCAAGGTGGGAACCAGCATGAGGATACATCAGACGGAACCGCCCTGCTGGTGGGTTGCAACGTCTGGTAGCACTAGGTCCGGTTAGAGCTATGTTGCGAATAACTCAGGTGATACCCGGCCTAAGGGGCAGGGCTGCTCTGCCCAACCTGCCCACAGGAGGTGCTTACTAGTTGATGGATGGAGTGCCTGTTCTTCACCCAGTGGGGGAAGAAGGGAGGCTAGTTAGTACGCTGACCCCCTTAGGAGAAAGGGGGGGGAAGGTACTGTCACAGGCGTACACCCTACCGGTCGCCGGTCTTGCCTAATGCCCGCAAGACTCGAGCTGACTGGTTTTACGCGGAGGCTGTAGGACCTCGCGAAGGTGATGGGTGTAGCCCAACCCGCAGCTCTGCAAATGTCTGCCAGAGAGGCGCCTCGAGCCAGTGCCCACGAGGAGGCTGTACTCCATGTGGAGAGAGCTCTCACCCAGTGGGCGTAGGCGATCTTAGGACAGGTACGTCATCGACGACGCCCATGATCCAGTGCGTCAATCTCTGTTTGAGACAGCCCTCCCTGCTGATCTCCAAAACAGACAAAGAGCTGCTCAGAGCTACTGTGGCTCTGCGTGCGGTCCAAGCAGAGGCGCAATGTGCGTACTGGACACAACACGGATGAGGTTGGGTCTTCCTCCCCGGTGGGGAGCGCCTGTAAGTTCACCACCTGGTGTCTCGGGGGAGTGGTGGGAACTTTGGGCACGTAGCCGGGCCGGGGTCTCAGGATAGCATGAGAATAACCGGGCCCGAGTTCTAGGCAATCTGTGGACACGGAGAATGCTTGTAGGTCCGCTACCCTCTTGAGCGTCCTCCCGAGAGCCGTCTTCATCGTGAAGTGAGAAAGAGCGGCATCTCCGAGGGGCTCCAGGACCGCATCAAGGTCGTAAGAGGGTACGGAGCACGGGTGATGTCCTTCCCGCGCCCCTAGGAACCAAATGATCAGGTTGTGCTGTCCTAGAGACTACCAGCAACTGAGTCGTGATGAGCGGCAACAGCGGCTACATACACTTTCAGTGTGGAAGGGGAGAGATTATTATCGAGTCTCTGGAAGGACCGCATCCACTTGATCAAGCAACTCCGCGGGTCTTCTCTCGAGAAGAGCACCAGGATGAGAAGAGGCACCACTAGGCGTATCGTCACCTAGTGGCCAGGGCCCTAGCCTGAGTATTGGTCTAAACCGCCGCAGGGGTTAGGCCACTCAGGATCTCCTCACTCCGTCCAGGAGCCAGACATGGAGGTTCCAGAGGTCTAGCCCGTGATGACATAACGTGCCCTTCCCCTGGGAAAGCAGGTCCTTCGTCAGGGGAATCGGCCAGGGGGGAGCTGTCGTCAAGAGCATTAGCTCCGAGAACCAAGTCCGGTTGGGCCAGTATGGCGCAACTAGTACACTTGATGCTCCTCTTCCCTGACCTTGCACAGGGTCTGTGCAGTGAGGCTCACTGGGGGAAGACGTACTTCCGCTTGTTCCACGGCCAGCTGTGCGCTAGAGCCTCCGTGCCGAGGCAGGGAGTACCTTAGCGGCAATGGGTGGTGTCCAGGGAGGCGAAGGGGTCTACCTGAGCCCGCCCTGACTGTCCCAAATGAGCTGGCTACGCGGGGGTGGAGTCGCCACTCTCCGCGAAGCGTAACTGACGAGAGAGCACATCGGCTGTCTGGTTCAGGTCACCTGGGATATGTGTGGCCCTGCGGACTCCACAGGAGGAGGCGTCGGGCGAGTCGTGTTAGCTGCCATAAGCGAACGCCACCCTGGCGGTTAAAAACGCTACAGCAGTTGTGCAGTCCGACCGGACCAGCACGTGCTCGTTCTGCACAAGAGGTTGTAACCCCTTCAGTGCGGGTAGCACATCCAACAACTCTAGGCAATTGAATGCCTGCGCAGGCGGGGGCCCGTCCATCGCCCTGACACTGCGTGCCCGTTGCACACGGCACCCCAACCCTGCAGGGAGGCGTCTGCCTGACGCGTCTCGCCTGCCCGAGAGGGACCCCCGTCCGTATAAAAGGTCACTGAAGACCAGGGGTTAGGGTGTGTCGGCAGAAAAGCGTAATCACCATCCGCCTGCTGCCGGTGTGCCACGCTCTCCAGGGAACTCGACTCTGTAGCCAGTGTTGGAGCGGTCTCATGTGCATCAACCTGAGGGGTATCACCACCGTCAAGGATGCCATGTACCCAGGAGCCTCCTCCCGCTGACTGCTTGAAAAATTCCAGGCAGTACAACACTGACTGAGCACAATCGCGCTGTAATGGAGACAGAGTTGAGTTCCATACCAAAAAAGAGTATGCTCTGCACAGAGGAGAGCTTGCTCCCTTTCGGTTGACCTGTGGTCCCAATCGATCTAGGTGCCGGAGCACTAGGTCCCTGTGTGTACATAACAGATCTCACGAGTGTGTCAAATGAGCCAGTCGTCGAGATAGTTTAGTACCCACACACCTCTCTCCCAGAGGGGAGTGAGGGCGGCTTCCACGATCTTCGTGAAGACTCGTGGGGACAGGGACAGACCGAAGGGGAGGACTCTGTACTAATATGCCTGACCCTCGAAAGCGAACCGTAGGAACGGGCGATGACGAGGGAGAAAAGACATGAGAGTAAGCGTCCTTCAGGTCGATTGCCATGAATCCATCTTGACATCTGACAGATGCCAGGATGCGCTTCTGCGTAAGCATCCTGAACGGCAGCTTGAGTAGGTGCCTGTTCAGGGTACGCAGATCTAGCGACCCCCGCTCTTTTGGGGACGATGAAGTACGGGCTGTAAAACCCGTTGAACATCTCAGCTAGAGGGACGAGCATGATCGCTTCCTCACCAGAGGGGTGGCGACCTCGGCCCAAAGCACGGGGCATCCTTGCGGGGAGTGGATCCGGGGAGTGGATCGCGTAGCCGAGATGGACCGTATTCCGTAGTCACCGTGACGGTTTGGGAAGCTCTACAGGCTCCTAGGGACCGACAGGGAGGCTAGGGGTACGTTCTGCTTCATCGACCTCCCGGGGGTGGTTCGATGGCTGGCAGTACGGATCCCTCGCCGTGGGGGGGGACCCCGGGGAGGAGATCGGCTCTGCAGTTTTACCTGTCTGGCGAAGATGTAGCACAACGCACCATCGAATGAGAGTGCTTGGGCTGATGATTATCCTCGACATTGCGGCAAGACCCAATGTCGAGTTGCCGAACACCGTCGTGTAGAGGGTGAGAGCGGCTGTGATAATACCCAGACGATATGTGGCACAAAGCACCGTCGATTGAGAGTGCTTAGGCTGCTGATTATCCTCGACATTGGGTCTCGCCGTGACGCAACGTCGAGTTGCCGAACACCGTCATGTAGAGGGTGAGAGCGGCTGATATAAACGCCCAGAGAGGGAGAAAAACTTTAGAAAGGTATTCTCGAACTCCCTGGGGTCTTCCCATGAGGGCCGCATTGGCTTTTGCCGCGGCTGCTGATGGGGTGGTGCTCTCCTCTTCGATGTCTCAAAGAGGACCAGGGCTGCTGGGTAGCAGACGGTGCACGGGATCTCGGCGGCCAGAGGGCGGTCGAGTCGCGCTGGGGAGGACATACGTGATATCCTCTATCTGCTCCCTAACTGTCGAACCCGACAGTATCACCAAACAGCCCCCCCTTGCGAGATGGGTGCATCGAGAAAGCGGACTTTCTCAGAGTTACTCACCTGTGCTAGGTTCAGCCAGAGGTGTCTCTCCTGGACCATAAGTGTGGACATCGCCTGACCCAGGGCCCGCGCGATCACCTTGTTCGCCCGAGAGCGAGGTCGGTGAAGCCGCGGAGTTCCTGCATAAGCGCTGGGTCGGTCTTACCCTCGTGGAGCTCTCTCCACGCATTGGCCTGCAGGAAGGCCATAGCATGGAGAGAGGGGACAGCTTGGCCCACAGCAGAGTACGCTCTCGACACCTCAGATGCCGAAAAGCCTACGTGCTTTGGACGGGAGTTTAGGTCGAGCCCCGGGGGACATCGACGTATCCTCTAGCTGCCCCACCATCGAGGGAAGAAAGGGTGATGGAACTAGTTGACGTGTACGCGCCGAAGGGGGCGTTCCAGGTCGTACTAGGTTCCTCATGCACTTCCGGGGGAACACGGCACTGAGGGCGAGTGCGGCTTGGAGCCGCTCTCAAGCCCGAAGAACCGTGTATCCAGCCGCGAGTGTTGGGAGAGGCAGTGCGGCGCACCGCAACCCAAAGCCGGCGGCCCGGGAAAGCATGGCTGACATTTCGACATCCGCTTCTTCCTGATCTCGACCCCCCGAGGGAGGGAGCTTCAAGGAATCGTCGGAGTTTGATGCCAGTAAGTCACCCTCCTATGCTGCAACAGTCATCTCATCATCACGTACCGTGTCCGATACGTAATTGAGGAATAAGACGGCGGACCGTCTTATGGGGAACGGTCAGACGAGCAAAGCGAGGTGCGAACGGTCCGCGAGCCAGTGGCTGACGGATTAGCGCTCACAGTAATCCTCATATCACCCTCGATGCTCGCCGTAGTGGGCGGCAGGGCCGTAGTCCTGCCGTCACGGAACGGGAAGCAGACAAGGTGGTGGCTGAGTCCCGTGGGAACACAACCACCCGTGACGCAACGTCTGAATCTTCAGCCGCCCGCAGTGCGGGCAGGACGTATCCACAATATCTGCCCCAGCGTACTGGAAGCAGATATCGTGTCCGTCCCCCTCCTCGATGAGTGTGTTGCACCCAAGAGAACAGCGGGACATGCCACGCTGGAGAAATTTGCTCTTTTAGAGAAAAAACTCGAACACTTCTGGAACCGCCGAGACGCCCAGGGGAAGTCGCTGCAGGAAGGGACAGTCCGCTGCACCACGTCGTAGAGCCGGCAGTCTTGTAGCGAAGTCTGTTGATCACGAGCGAAGGCTCCGAAGAACAAAAGGTGAATGAATGAGGCATGCAAATTGCCAATTTTCATTGGCCTTTTCTAGAGACGTCGGAAGCGATTGGTTCTCATGGACGAACCCCATCTGTCGGTTCGACACAACATCGAGAGACCGACAGAAAGGGAACCTCTGTTATTACTACATATGACTGTAAACAGAGAATTTTAGAATGTTGTGTCTGTGAGATACACTGGTGGCAGATGTCCACTTTAGAATATGTTGTAAATGAGCCATGAATGAACATGGGAGACAGTGGGTAGGTGGGATGATGTGGGTGTGCCATCTCTCAGCCAGCTAGGTCCACTATTTTCCTGGTAACATCTGGTAACTCATCATGCTCCACTCCCTGCCTTCAGCACAGTTTAAGTACTTTCGCTGGACTCTGGAGATTTCTCCTTTGTTTGCTGCCTAGTGCCCCTCAAAGACAGTGAATATAACGCATCAAAGACTACACTAATATCTCACTTCTCATATTTGGAATTATCCCTGCATAGGCCTATAATCTATTATAAAGAATAATTTCCAGCCCTACTAATCTTAAATAAAGTTTGATTACAATTTTACACCCAGTTCACTATCAGGATTACACCACACATCATAACATCAACAGTGCTGAACCTTCTTGCTCAAAAATACAGTGACTCATATCTTTGGAAGAAAGCCAAGGCAGATCCATTGCTTTGCAACTAATACAACAGGAAGAGGCTTTTGACAAATGCCAGTGTCGAATCTGCTTACATCCCAGAGGACCGGTGTCCCAGTCATCGAGGCTCGCATTCAGTGGTATGTGGAGCTGAATGTCTTAATTCTGCACAATTACACAGCACATAGAAGTAGGTTGACCCAGATAAATGCGAAAAGTTTATGAAAACATTTATCAGAGAAGAACAAAGAGGTTTTGACTGTATTGTAAGAATAAACAATATAAAGGAATAGTTCACCTGCAAATAAAAATTTGTCTTTATTTATCCACCCTCACATTGACTGTGATCTGTCATGCTCAAAAAGGACAATGTTTATAAAAGCAATACAATACAATAATTCACAGTAGACTACTTTTAAGATGCTTTAATGAACCTTCAAGAGTTTGACAGAATAAACTACCTGTAATTATGTAAAATGAACTAGTCCAAAATTTCCACCACAGCCAATTGCTGAGATCTGATAAGGGTGCACTAAGGTTGCTTCAGAAACAAAGACATTCAGACTTCACTGGGGCTAACAACACAATCTGTGACCCACCAAACGTGTGAACTGAACAAGGCTCGTAAGGCAGCTGAGGTTGAAAAGTGTGGGAAGGAAATCAAAAGAGGCCCACCGGCCAGTGGCAGGAGCACTAACCTGCTAAATTATGAATTAGCTGCTGATATCCTGTGACTGAGGCAAGGTGTAAGCACTTCATTTCAGGGCCAGAGAGGAGCTTGAATACTCATGCATTATTCATGGTCTGTATTTGCCTGTTATAAGGACTCGATATTTGGAGTCAAGTGTAAGATTATCTTTCCACTGTATGAAAATATTGCAGTCTTTTGTAACATTAGAGTTGAGCAATTGGCAAGACATAAGGATTATGTATGACAAGAAACAGTACAGTATTTGTACAGAGTTCTGTCCAGCTCTCTTAAAGATACAGTATAATCTTGTCATCTGGGTTTACAAATACAATATGACAAAAACAAAAACATGATAAAAGTATCTTTGGAGCAGTCCATATGTCTTGTATTGTATTCCAAGTCTTACAAAACCACACAATAGTGCTCCACTGTGCTCCATCCTGCAATACATCAGGCTAATGCCAATGCACACACTAGACAGTTTGATATCTGACAGCTGTTTGCATGTTTGATATTTATGATTTGAGAGGCTTTGACTCGATTGTAAGCAGGAAAATAATCATAATGACACAATTTAGGATATATTGGACAAAAAGTCAGTTACGACAAGCCTTGAATCAGGTCAGATTCCCTTAAAGTTCCAGTGAACTTAAACATGACAATGCCTGTTTTTTCATGAAATACTGCAGCGTTTATTGGAAATAGTTTATCAATGTGGGTCAATCTCTTTTTAAAATTATTGTGCCCTAATAATCTTTAGTTAAAATCTGATAATGCATTTTCTTTCTATGATGCCTTTCCATCTTAAATGACGTACAGTATGTTAGACGGCTTGGGCGGAGGCGGAGCATCCGTTAACTACTACCCTTAAACTGTCAGTCAGCTGCCAGTTCCATTTCGAAATGTCAAAATGTAACGGCTGTTTTTATACATCCAATCAAATCACAGAGAAAGACGAAAGCCACGGCCACTATTTTTCTCACTAGAAATTCCATTTCACTCGGAAATGCCTCAAAATACGAAGTAAAAACTTCCGGTTCACGGGGAATTTAAAAGCTTCAAATGTGTTGCCGGTCTAAGGCTAATGGTATGCTTTGTTTCTTCCTCACATACGCGCACAGTTTAATGCACAGCATTGCAATGCACATTTCATTTGACTCGTACGTGTCCCCTGGCGTTCAACACATGCACATTGTGACAAATTGCATCTGGCCTGCAGGGGACCCTAAGGAGAAGTTTAGCAGGTCGGCGTGAATTACAGAAGAAGACTGACTACAACAACAACAGAGGAGAAGGACATGTTGCTTTGCTTGTTGGTACTGGAAGCAGGGGCGGTTCTGGGGGGACAGAGGGGGTCAGTGCCTCTGTGTCAGCACACTTGGCCACCCCACTGGTCCCCCTAAATCTGGAATCATTTCTGGAATTTTTTACCACAACCGAGCAATTTCGGGTGCAATGCACAGTTTGTCCTACGAGTGGCAGAAATGATGCTTGTGTGCCAAAGGGAAGATTACGCAAGCAAGACACAAACTCAGCGAGATTACGTCTACATCATATAGGTAATGGAAATATTTTGTAAAAATATAATGAAAATGCATATCATTACACATCATATTAAAATACTGACCTATATTTTCCGGTGTTGCGCTTGTTAAATCTACATATAAAGCAGTCGTGACTCGTGCCTTTCAGGAAATGTATGAGAAGAACCCAATTGCAGGCAGCCAGAGGTGAAGGGGTTAACACAGACTTTTATTTAATAAAATAAGACAAAACAAAAAGCCACGAGGGGGTAAAACAACAAAACAGAGGGGATCTAATAACAGACTAGACAGGAACACTAAGCTAAATAAACTAGACTTAAGACAACACTTGACAAAGACTAACACTAACTAGAAGACTTACTGTGACAAGAAGTTTCCAGGACATGAAAAGACTTACACAATGCACAGAACACATCAAACGCAATGCACGAGCACAGGACAAAGAAACATGAGGGCATTTATAGGAGAAGACAAATGAGGGATAATTACACAGGGCAGGTGAGGAACATGAGACACGGGAGGAAAGCAATACATGAGACAAGAGGGGCGGGGCCAATGACAAGACACGAGAAAACACATGAGAAGTAAAAACAAACAACTCATGGTCTTCTCACATAAAACCTAAGGCTTTGTCATGGCTCTGCCACAGGACCAAGAAAAACATGAGTAAATGAAGTAGAGCCATGACAGTATCCCCCCTTTAATGAGCACCTCCAGGTGCTCACCAAGGGGTTGACTAACAAGACCTGACAGACTGGACCAAAGACAAGAACCAACAAAACAATGAAAACATAATTACAGGCAGACATGAGAGAACAACATACGGGTTGGGGTGTGATAACAAAAATAACAGACAAGGGAGGGGGGGCTGGGCAAAACAAGAGTTCATGGGGGGTAAACCAAAAGGATTGGGGGGAAAAGTCTTAGTCCCCGGCTGCGCTCGAGTGCGCGGAGTCCTGGGGGACTTAAGGGAAGCCCTGGGGGGAACAGTCTCTAACCCTGGGAGTTTCCCAGGGGACGGCTTGGCTGCCGGACTGGAGACCGGCTGGACAGGACTTGACGTCGGCTGGGACGCCGGCTCGATCACCGGCTGGGACGCCGGCTCGATCACCGGACGGGACACTGGCTCGATCACCGGACAGGACGCCGGCTTGATCACTGGACGGGACGCCGGCTCGATCACTGGCTGGGACGCCGGCTCGATCACCGGACGGGACGCTGGTTCGATCACCGGACGGGACGCCGGCTCGATCACCGGACTGGACGCCAGCTAGCTCCGTGCTAGAGGAGTCGGACGGGGAGTCCCACGACTCCCTCCGTCCACACCCGCCACGGAGGCTAGCCGGTGGTGGAGAGGCTGCATCGGACGAGGTGGAGGGTGCGGAGAGGCCCACGACCCCGAGCTGCAGGGTCTGGTCCTCCGGAATCGTCGCCAGCCCCGTAGAAGACCCCGCCACGGACAGTCCCCTGAACTCCTCGCGATCCATCGCGATCTGGAGCTGATCTACGAAGCCCAGGGGCCTCAACCTGCGCATCTCCGTTGAAGATGACCTTCAACTCTGCCTCATTGAACCCCAAGTGGCGCGCAGTGGAGAGGAAGTCCATGGCGAAGGTCTTTACGGGGGTGCCTCTCTGACGAAAGCCGAACAAGGTGTGAGCCTGGCGGCTCCTGAACACCTCGTCCGGTTCGTCCATGACCACCTGCTGGGTTCAGTGATGGCTCGTGCGTTCTGTCAGGAAATGTATGAGAAGAACCCAATTGCAGGCAGCCAGAGGTGAAGGGGTTAACACAGACTTTTATTTAATAAAATAAGACAAAACAAAAACCCACGAGGGGGTAAAACAACAAAACAGAGGGGATCTAATAACAGACTAGACAGGAACACTAAACTAAATAAACTAGACTTGACAAAGACTAACACTAACTGGAAGACTTACTGTGACAAGAAGTTTCCAGGACATGAAAAGGCGCAATGTCTTACACAAGGCACAGAACACATCAAACGCAACGCACGAGCACAGGACAAAGAAACATGAGGGCATTTATAGGAGAAGACAAACGAGGGATAATTACACAGGGCAGGTGAGGAACATGAGACACGGGAGGAAAGCAATACATGAGACGAGAGGGGCAGGGCCAATGACAAGACACGAGAAAACACATGAGAAGTAAAAACAAACAACTCATGGTCTTCTCACATAAAACCTAAGGCTTTGTCATGGCTCTGCCACAGGACCAAGAAAAACATGACTAAATGAAGCAGAGCCATGACACGTGCCTATACAAAGAATCAGCTGCTGCCAGAGAACGTGTTAACACACTAAAGAAATTGTATTTTTTAATGAAATGAGATCAAATGTAACTTACATTTATTGGGGTGAATGTTTGCTAAAATGCACTTTTGCCTTATAATTAAAATAAATGTGTCATGGCTCTGCTTCATTTAGTCATGTTTTTCTTGGTCCTGTAGCAGAGTCATGACAAAGCCTTTGGTTACGTGTGGAGAGAAACATATTGTTGTCCTTTTGACAATTATATACGTTCTCTCCAGTGTCTCGTCTCTGTTCCCGCCATCTCGTTTCCTTGTTATCCTTCCCTGAGTGTTTCATTACCCACACCTGCCCTGTGTCGTTATCCCTCGTTTGTCTTGCCTATATATACCCTCTTGTTTCTTTGTCCTGTGCTTGTGGATTGTACCGTGTATTGTATTCATGCCTGTTCGTCTTGATTCCGTGCCTAGTGCTGTGTGTTCCTGTTCCGTGAGTTTAGTGTCTGTTAGTTTTTGTAGTTTTTCCAGTGTGGTCCTTAGTCTTTGTATTTTAGGTTAGTGAGTTTATGTGCCTGTTTTGTTCCTCCATTTATTATCGTGTTTTGTTCCCCACTGTGGGTTTTTGTTTTGCGTGTTTTGTGTAAAAATAAATATTTCTTGTTAACCCCTTACTGCCTGCCTGCATTTGGGTTCTTCCACGCACCAGTCGTGACAAAATGGTCTGTCATTCCCAAGGAATTAGCAGAGTTCAAGTAATCAATACAGCTTATTCTATACTGTCCTGTATATTACTTGTGGTGTATTTGAGAGTCCTCTTTTCATTTACACATTTTCATAATTTTCCCATTTTCAGTTAAAGTGAAGAGAACAAATCCTAAGGACATAATGTCCTCTTTTAATAAGAAAACTAAAGATAATAGTCAGTCAAGGCTGGAGAAAGAAGATGCTTCTGAAAAAGAGTCAGAAATGCACAAAAGCTTAGAGAATGAAGAAAGTCCAGAAGAACAGAGGACCCATCAGCAAGGTGATTTAGTTGTGCAGAGAGACAACTTTTGTAACCCTGAAATTCCATGTGAAAAACATGAGTTCCCTTTCGGTCAGTCTCTCGACGTTGTGTCGAACCGACAGATGGGGTTCGTCCCTGAGAACCAATCGTTTCCGACTACTTAGAAAAGGCCAATGAAAATTGGCAAATGAAATTTGCATGCCGGACTCCGCCCCGGAAATCCGGGTATAAAAGGGAGACGGCGTGCATCATTCATTCACCTTTTGTTCTTCGGAGCCTTCGGTTATGAAGATCTTCTCTTGCTACTTAGCAAAAACTTCACATTGCCGGTTCTACGACGTTGTGCAGCGGACTGTCCCTTCCTGCAGCGACTTCCCCTGGGTGTCTCGGCGGTTCCAGAGGTGTTCGAGCCTCTGGAGCTAAAAGAGCTAATTTCTCCAGCGCGGCATGTCCCACTGTTCTCGTGGGTGCGGTGTCTTCATCGAGGAAGGGGGCAAGCACGATGTCTGTGTCAGGTGTTTGGGGGTCCAACACGCTGAGGCAGCCTTCGTGGACTCATCTTGCCCGTACTGCGGGCAGATGGTCATAGAGACATTGCGGTTACGGGTGGCTGTCTTCTCCCGAGAACCAGCCACCACCTCGCAGACTTCCCGGGCTGTGACGACCTGTAGCCCTGACAGGTCTCACCAGGCCCCCTTTCGAGCCCCTAGGGGATTCCTCTCTTCCTCATCTCACGATAAAGACGGTTCTCCTTTGGCGCTCGCCTCCATCAAGAGGGTAGGGGACCTACAGGCATTCTCCATTTCCCCTGACTGCCTAGAGTTCGGACCCAGGGATTCTCACATTATCCTGAGACCTCGACCTGGCTACATGCCCAAGGTTCCCACCGCTCCCTTTCGGGACCAGGTGGTGAATTTACAGGCGCTCCCCACTGGGGAGGAAGAACCAACCGCGTCCGTGTTGTTGCCAGTACGCACGCTGCGCCTTTACTTAGACCGCACACAGAGCTTCAGGAGCTCAGATCAGCTCTTTGTCTGTTTCGGAGGTCAGCAGCAGGGGAGAGCTGTCTCCAAGCAGAGGTTGGCCCACTGGATTGTGGACGCCGTCAAGGCAGCCTACCAATCCCTAAATCGCCCGTGCCCCCTAGCAGTGAGGGCCCACTCCACCCGGGGTGTAGCCTCTTCTTGGGCTCTGGCACGTGGGGCCTCTCTCGCAGACATATGCAGAGCTGCGGGTTGGGCTACACCCAACACCTTCGCGAGGTTCTACAACCTCCGCATAGAGCCGGTGTCAGCCCGCGTCCTGCATGGCCACATGTAGGACTGGCAACTGGAAGGGTGTACGCCTATATCGGTTCTTTTCCCCCTCTCTCGAGTGGGTCAGTATACCGATTCAGCCTCCCTTCTTTCCCCGCTGGGCGAAGAACAGGCACTCCATCCATCACTAAGCAAGCACCTTCTGGGGCGGGCTGGGCAGAGCAGCCCTGCCCCTTTGGCCGGGTTCCCGGAGTTATTCGCATCATAGCTCTAACCGGACCTAGTGCTACCAGACGTTGCAACCCCCCAGTAGGGTGGTTCCGTCTGATGTATCCTCATGCTGGTTCCCACCTTGGTAACCCATGACCTCCCCAGGTGGACCTCAACCTCGCGGTTTTCTCTTCAGCCGCGCTTTCTTCCCATTAGTTCTCCCCCATCGGTGAGACCATGTTGGTATCTCCACTAGTCTCCTCCCTGCGGTAGGAAGTGGTCTCTGTAGTGCATCCCCCACTTGAGGAAGTAGCGCTTACCCAGTGGCCTTACGGTTCCGGGCGGCTTATCGCTGTTAGAGAAACAAGGCCGCCGCCTGTGAGGCCGAATGTAGGGGCCTTTCAAGAAAGCTCTGGGACCCCCTACCTACTCACTGGTAGGTTACAATTTCACGGTAGCGCTCACGGCTGACTCACCCAGGCCAGTCACCGTCACTTCGTTGAGATTGTGACAGGGCACAGTGTTATGGCGTTTTCCATTGGAACCCCATCTGTCGGTTCGACACAACGTCGAGAGACCGACAGAAAGGGAACGTCTCGGTTACGTTTGTAACCTCGGTTCCCTGATGGAGGGAACGAGACGTTGTGTCCTCCTTGCCATAACACATGCTGTCCTCTGCAGCAGTCGTGAGAGGTCTCAGGCTCCTCAGAACTAAGGTGAATGAATGATGCACGCCGTCTCCCTTTTATACCGGGCCATCTCCCTTTTATACCGATTTCCGGGGCGGAGTCCGGCATGCAAATTTCATTTGCCAATTTTCATTGGCCTTTTCTAAGTAGTCGGAAACGATTGGTTCTCAGGGACGAACCCCATCTGTCGGTTCGACACATCTCGTTCCCTCCATCAGAGAACCGAGGTTACAAACGTAACCGAGACGTTTTTACATGAGTATTTAGTTAACATGGCATTCACATGAAAGTGTGCCAAAACCACATATATCACATGTGAAAAATTTGAAATTCATGTTTTTTTTTCTTTGTGTAAAGGAAATACCTGATAATGTGACTCATGTTTAGATGACTGCTTACGTTGATTTTTGGATAGCTTATTTGTGGGTAGTTTTTCATTCATGCATGTACATTTAAGATGCAGAAAAGTGCCTAAAGTTATTATTGTTGTCATTGTTATTTTTACTATATACAATGTGTTGTGAAATAAATGACCATGGAACATTAATTTGAGCTGAACTTGTTTTATTAGCTTATTAGTTTACTTCTAGAGAAAACAGTAATACATGACAGTGAAAAATGACTGAAAATGAATCATGACACATGTTAGTGTGCCCCCTAAAAGCATAAGTGGCCCCTGCCTGGCCCCCCCAGTTACAGTAGTCTATAACCGCCACTGACTGGAAGAAGAAATTATCGCAAACTTTTATCTGGACCTATTGTCAATGTGGTTTGCAAATGCGACTGGTCTCTGTTTAGACCGCTTTTCTTCGACCACCTTGTGAATCGATGCCTCCTTGTGGACAAACTAATTACTGCAAATAAATTAATTGTGCATGTGTGACCTGCACGTTCACTGTACGTGTTATTACAAAATTCCAGCGGCGCCTGTACAGTACACACGTACTATTCTGATTGCGTCACATCCACAGTAAGTGAACTATTTCCACGCTTGTACATGACTAACTAATTGCGATGCAGCATGTAAAAATAAAGGGGCAGGGCACAAACTGTCAAAGTCACACCAGGTTGTTCCAAGTTCACCCTGGCATCACTATTTCTATACCAACATTTACAGTATGCCATTACTGCATATGGATTTTTTCCTTTTTTTTGTAAATGCACTTTTTATGTCTTTATCTGTTACGTCATTGTGGAGCTACTTTATAAAGTGCAATAAATATAAATTGGCAGTATTGTAAATTATTTAACATTTCCTTCTTTAGTTTGGAGCAGCATGAGTATTTTCATTTTGGGGTAAACTGTTCCTTTAAGAAATTGGCAAGCACAATTTTTATAACAAGGCTAAGACTTGTGGCTGGGGTTCACATTAGTCATATTTATAAAAAAAATGAGTAAATTTAACTCCAATATGCAAAATTTGTTGAGGTCAAATCGCATGTTTGCTTTCCTAATATTATGCTTATACTTTCAAGAATGTGGAAGAGTACTCCCAGCACCTGTCTACTTAATCTAAACAAATTCTCTTGACAAGGTTATTATATATTTACTTATTTTGTTTCAGCTGTCAATTTACACATGCAGAAATGAAGTTTTGGCCTCCCACAAGACTCTATTCATTTCTGCGCCAACTCAGCTCCACAAAAACACAAAAACGCATCTCCCTGTTGCTCCCTTGCTAACCGCTAATCCATGTGTTTCATACATTAGAAGTTTTCCCTGTACTTTGTTCTGAGGGGACTGCTGCTCCTTCCCATGCCATGGCTGTTTTTTCTCCATTTCTCTTTGCCCTGCCATCCAAGAGATTATCCTCTAGAATTCAGGGATTTCTGTAATTGTCCTTAATTGTGCTTCAATGACTTGGCCATTCTGAAGCTAAAAGAAAAGTATGGCCCCTTCAGATGTAGCCATCTCTCTGTTTTTGTACTATGGTCTTGGGAGAGCAACACTGAACATTAGACAGTATGAAGACTCCATCCACTACACATTGAAATTGATCAGTTGTTTACATGTCTATTACACAATACACAACCATTGGGGAGTAATAACTCACAATGCCATTGGTTGGGTTTAGTCTTTATGTGGGACAGAAAGGCTCTGCTTTAGTTTAATGTGGCCTGGCAAATATACATTATTCTACTGAATAGTATTAGCATCAAGGCTATGCTATATGAAGGATTTAGGATGGGATTAAGGCCCAGAGCCATCAGGGTGGCAACTGTTTAGGATTGCATTGTAAAGTGCTTATTGGAGCTGAATACACACATTTGCGTGACTAAATGGATGACTCATATGGGTTTTCACAACAGGACACGGTATATTCTATTAACTTGACAATATCAAAACATATAGCCGAGAAATGTTGCTGCTCTTATGTACACTAAAATGCATACATTTGTCTGCATAATGTACAATTTGTTTGCATTAAAGCTGTAGTTGAGGACTATTTGAAAGATGAGGCTAATGGCTGGGGCATGTAAGCAAAAATGGTTACCAAGAGACATTACCTTGAAACATTGAAACATTAGAAGCTAACCCATTGAAAATGAGGCTCTTTCTTAAACCACAATGACTAACCTGATTGGCCACTAAATTGGTTGTCTGACTCAGCACAATGTACATCTTTAATATCACTGAATAGCATGGAGACACCAAGCCTCTACTTACTGAACAATTATGACTACCCATACTACATTGTTTTTAATTTCATCATATTCTTTTTTTCTTAAAAAATGAGTTACTTTTCAACATTTCAACAGAATCACCATGGTGGGCTGCAGTCCATGGCCCTTCACACAGAAATGAAAATGGGGCTATATAAATATTCTCATTTTGAAGGATAGTGTCAGGTTAACGTCATCCACATACAATACCCCCATTCAGTGTAAATGTATCGGTTTTATTTCATTATAGGGTGTTGTTATTGCATGGTGAGGACCACTGGAGACTCTTATGGCTAGGCATGATTATTCAGGATAACTTACCGTGACGATAATGAATGTGAATATGTCAAAGTGGTTATTTGGCATTTAGCAGAGACTTTTTAATCCAAAGCCAATGGTTAGTATCATTTTGTCTTATATTTTTACATTTCTCATAATTTAACCTGAATCCAGTGGTCATTGTGTCAGGGAATCCGTGGAAGGAAGAACCCAATTGCAGGCAGCAGTTTAGGGGTTAACAAAAAGGGGATATTTATTCAAACACAAAAATGAAACAAAAACCCACGATGAGGTATAACTGAACAAACCGGATAATAAACAGGATGTAGACTGACTCACACTAAACTAAGCTAAACATCACTTGACAAACTAAACTAAACACTTACTAGACTTGACGGGACAATCCAAACAGGAACACGAGCATGGGAGAAACAGGTAAGCACAGGATACATCAAAACATAGAACGCAATGCACGAGCAACAAGACAATGAAACATGAGGACTATTTAAAGGGAAGACAAATGAGGGATGATAACGCAGGGCATGTGAGAGTAATGAAACACGGCAGGGAAGCAATACAAGAAACGAGAGGGGCGGGGCCAATGACGAGACACGAGAAAACACATGGAGTGTCAAAAGATAAACACCCCATGGCTTTCTCACACTAAACATAAGGGACCTCTCATGATCCTGCCACAAGACCAGAAAATCCTGAACAAGAAGGCAGGACCATGACAGAGCCCCCCCCCCTTAATGAACACCCCCAGGTGTTCACCAAGGGGTCGACTAACAAGACGAGACAGACTGGGACAGTGACAAGAACCAACAGAGCATAGTGAACATGACTAGGGGGAAACAGGCAATAATAACGAACGGGTTAGGGTGGGACAATAAAAATAACAAACATGGGAGGGGGGGTGGTGCAACACAAGAGTTCATAGGGGGAAGTCCAAAAGGGGGAAGTCCACTTAGGTTGGGACAAGGGGGAACAGTCCCAGTCCCTGATTGCGCTTGAGGGTGCGGAGTTCTGGGGCACTTAGCGGGGGAAGATCTGGGGGGACTGCCAACTGGAACGTCGGCGGGACAAGGTTGGGCGCCGGCTGGGAGGCCGGCTGGAATGCCGGCTGGATGGCCGGCCGCACAAGGCTGTAGGCCGGCTGCATTGCCGGCTGGAAGACCGACTGAGTCACCGGCTGGAAGGCCGGTTGGAACGCCGACTGGAAGGCCAGCTAGGCCGGCGGCTGGAAGGCTGGCTGGGCCGGAAGCACCGGACTGGACACCCCATGGCTTTCTCACACTAAACATAAGGGACCTGTCACGATCCTGCCACAAGACCAAAAAATCCTGAACAAGAAGGCAAGACCATGACATATTGGTTTGTTTCATTTGTATTTTAGTACGGTTCCGTACTCGTGGATACTCTTATGATGTTCTTATGATGTTCAAAGGATGGAATATGT
This sequence comes from Triplophysa rosa, assembly GCF_024868665.1. Lineage (NCBI taxonomy): Eukaryota > Metazoa > Chordata > Actinopteri > Cypriniformes > Nemacheilidae > Triplophysa > Triplophysa rosa. The sequence continues at coordinate 11,796,444 of NC_079891.1, read as the reverse complement.
TGATGGGTGAAAATGACAAATCTTTTGGTAGATCAAAATATGCACTTGATTGGCTAAAATATTTTAAGATGCTTAGAGTATACTAATTGTATAATAACTTGCATTGAAATGCATTAAAATACAATTTTGTTGGTATCATTCAGGGCACTAATATTCCACAGCACACAAGAAAATCGCTTCATTGTTTCTTGTGAAAAGAATAACTAATACATTATTCACCTCAAATCAGTAGTTTGTGTCCAGTTAAATGAAATTAGCCATTTAATATAAACAGCAAAAAACATCATAGCAAAATAAACCTCTTGTGGCTGAAAGTACTTTATCTCTTACCTGTTTTGTTTTTGTGAGAGCAGTTAATAGCTGCAAACCCTATTTAATACTAAGACCTTCAAATTTGTCATTTAATTAGTAAAACATAAAGCATGTCGAGCAAGCAGAAAGGGTTTAAGCTGTGTGTTACTTCCTGCCCCCGTTACATTACGGGTGGGCATTCACATGAGCTGTGTGTTTGGGAGCGGAACATGCTCTGGAGGGGGTTGCCTGTATACGGTACATTGTGAGATGCTGCCACTTAGAATGCTTCGCTCCCGTCTTGCATTGTTTGATGAGTCAGGCAATGTTTGCATACCTGGCCGTTTGGGCCCGTGTCGGCCGAGGCCGTAGCCTGAATTGTGACCTCTCATGCCCCAACCTGGAGCTCTATGCACTGCTCTAAATCTCAGGAGTTAGACGGTGCTAGCTTTCAAGCAAGAGAATTAGAGTTACATAAAACGTCTTGGTTACGGATGTAACCTCAGCTCCCTGATGGAGGGAACGAGACGTTGTGTCGAACCGACAGAATGGGGTTTGTCTTGAGAACCTATCATCTTCTGAGTATTTAGAAAAGGCCAATGAAAATTGGCGAATGAAATTTGCATGCCGGGCTCCTCCCCGGATGTCCGGGTATAAGAGGGAAGCCGGCGTGCTCATTCATTCACCTTTGGTCTGAGGAGCCTAAAGCATCCTCCCCCGACCGCTGGGGTGGGCGGCCAGTGTTGTGGCATGAGGGACACAACGTCTCGTTCCCTCCATCAGGGAACCGAGGTTACATCCGTAACCAAGACGTTCCCTTTCTGTCGGTCTCTCGACGTTGTGTCGAACCGACAGAATGGGGTTCCTATGGAAAACGCCACAGCACTGAGCCGCGTCACAATCTCTGCGGAGCGACGTTGACTGGCCTGGGCGAGTCAGACGAACACGCTAGCGCGAAATTATGACCTTCCAGTGGAGAGGAAGGGGGACCCAGAGCTTTCCACAAAATGTTGGGAAGCCCCCTAACGCCGGCCGTCACGGGCGGAGGCCTGATTCTCTAAATGGCGAGAAGCCGCCCGGCACCGTACGGCCACTGGGTAAGCATTATTCCCCCCTGGGGGGGAAAAACGCTGCAGAGGCCACTACCTACCGTAGGGAGGAATAGTGGAGACACCACATGGTCTCACCATCAGGGGAGAACTCATGGGAGGAATGTGCGGACTGCAGGAGTTAACCGCAAGGTGGGAGTCCACCTGGGGAGGTCATGGGTTGCCAAGGTGGGAACCATTCATGAGGATACATCAGCCGGAACAGCCCACAGAGGGGGGGTTACCACGTCTGGAGCACTAGGTCCGGTTAGAGCTATGTGGGAGATAACTCAACTGTTCCCCGGCCTAAAGGGGCAGGGCTGCTCTGCCCAGCCTGTCCCCTGGAAGGGTGCTTAATGATGGAATGGAATGCCTGTTCTTTACCCGAGGGGAAAGAAGTGAGGCGGGATCGCCACTGCTCCCCCCGGAGGGGGAAGGGCTTCCGCAGGCGTATGCCCTACCGGCTGCTGGTCCCACACCTTGCCAGGATGCGGGCTGACACCAGTTCCGTGCGTAGGTATTAGAACCTCACGGAGTTGTTAGGCATAGCCCAACCCGCAGCTCTGCAGATGTCTGCCAGAGAGGCGCCCTGAGCCAGTGCCCACGAGGGGTGACCTCACCCCCAATGGGCAGGGGCGAAAGAGATCGGTATGCCTTAACGAGGGCATCCACGATCCAGTGCGCCAGACTCTGTTTGGAGACAGCCCTCCCTTCTGCTGACCAGACAACAGAACAGACAAAGAGCTGCTCAGAGCTTAAGGGCTCTGCGTGCGGTCCAAGTAGAGGCGCCGTGCGTGTACTGGGCACAACACGGATAGGTTGGGTCTTCCTCCCCGGTGGGGAGCGCCTGCAGGTTCACCACCTGGTCTCTCGGGAGAGTAGTGGGAACCTTGGGCACGTAGCCGGGGCGGGGTCTCAAGATGACGTGAGAATCCCGGCCCCGAGTTCTAGGCAATCTGTGGACACGGAGAGTGCTTGTAGATCCCCTACTCTCTTGGAGGTGAGCGCCATGCGGAAAGCCGTCTTTATCAAGACTGAGAAAGAGCGGCAACCACGAGAGGCTCGAAGGGGGCGGGGCCTCTTGAGGCCCGCCACCTAGGTCGCAAGAGGGTACGGAGCGCGGGTAAGGTGGTCACCCTCTCGCGCCCCTTAGGAACCTAATGACCCGGTCGTGCTGTCCCAGAGGCTACCAAGCACTTGGGTCATGATGAGCGGCCGTAGCGGCTACATACATTCCCAGTGTGGAGGGGGAGAGGTTATTCCCCCGTCTCTCTTGAGGACGGGACAGCCCGTACCCAACTGAGCAACTCCGCGAGTCTTCTCGCAGAGAAGAGCACCAGGACGAGAAGAGGCGCCACCTATGGGCGTATAGCCGCCCCGTGGCCGAAGCCCTAGCCTGAGTGACGTCCCAACCGGACCGGGGGTGGGTCACTCAGGATCTCCTCGTCCCGTCCAGACATGGAGACCAGGTTTTGCCTGGGATGCCTTACGTGCCCCTTCCCCTGGGGAAGCTGTCCACCAGGGGGAGCGGCCAGGGGGGGAGTTGTTGTCATAGCCTCAGCTCCGAGAACCAAGTCCTGGTTAGGCCGGAGGGGCGTAACTAGTACCACTTGATGCTCCTCTTCCCTGGCCTTGCACAGGCCCTGTGCAATGAGGCTCACTGGGGGGAAGCGTAATTCCGCTTGTCCCGCTGCCAGCTGTGCGCAAGGGCATCCGTGCCGAGGGTACCTCGGACAGGGAGTACCAAGCGGACAAGGGAGGAGTCCGGGGAGGCAACAGGACCACCTGTGCCTGGCCAAACTGCCCCCAAATGAGCCGGCTGCGCGGGGAGGGAGTCGCCACTCTCCGCTAGGCGTCAACTGACGAGAGAGCACATCGGCTGTCTGGTTCAGGACGCCTGGGATGTGTGTGGCTCGCAGGGAGCTGATCACCTGCTGACTCCAGAGGATGAGGCGTCGGGCGAGTCATATTAGCTGCTGTGAGTGAAGAAAACCCACAGCAGCTGTGCTGTCCGACCGGAGCAGCACGTGCTTCCTTGCACGAGAGGAAGTCCCTCAATGCAAGTAGCACAACCAACAACTCTAGGCAGTAGAATGCCAACGCAGGCGGGGCCCCGTCCACTGCCCCGACACTGCTTGCCCGTTGCACACGGCACCCCAACCTTGCAGGGAGGCATCCCGAAGGGGACCCCTGTCCGCAAGAAGGTCATGGAGACCAGGGGGTTAGGGTGTGTCGGCAGAAAAGCGTGTGACCAACGCCTGCTGCCGGTGTGCCACGCTCTCCAAGGAACTTGACTCTGCAGCCAGTGTTGGAGCGGTCGTATGTGCATCGACCCGAGGGGGGGCCACCCCCGCCGAGAATGCCATGAATCCCAGGAGCCTCCTGTTACAGGGGGACCGCTGACTGTCTGATCTCAGGCAGTTCAACACTGACCGGGCGCGCTCCTCGCGCCCCCCCTGTGAGCGGGGCCGCTCGTGAGGACAGAGTCGAGTTCCATACCGAGAAAGAGGATGCTCTGCCCGGGGAGAGCTTCTCTTTTCTCAGTTGACCTGTAGCCCCACCGATCTAGGTGTCGGAGCACCAGGTCCCTGTGTGTACACCACAGATCTCGAAAGTGTGCCCACCTTGAGCCAGTCGTCGAGATAGTTAGTACCCGCACACCTCCTTCCCAACGGGGAAGGAGGGCGACTTCCACGACCTTCGTAAAGACTCTTGGAGACAGGGACAGACCGAAGGGGAGGACCCTGTACTGATATGCCCGTCCCTCGAACGCGAACCGTCGGAACGGCCGATGTCGAGGGAGGATCGAGACATGAAGTACGCGTCCTAGGTCGATTGCCATGAACCACCAGTCCTGACGCCTGACGGACGCCGGGATGCGCTTCTGCGTGACCATCCTGAAAGGCAGCTTGTGTAGGTGCCTGTTCAGAACACGCAGATCCAAGATAGGGCGCAACCCTCCGCCTTCCTTGGAGACAATGAAGTACGGGCTGTAAAACCCGCTGAACACCTCGGCCGGTGGGACGGGCTCGATCGCTCCCTTCACCAGAAGGGAGGCGACCTCCGCCCGAAGTACGGGGGCATCCCTGCCTCTGATTGAGGTAAAAGGACGTCCCAGAACTTGGGCGGGCGTGTAGCGAACTGAATCGCGTAGCCGAGACGGATCGTCTTCCCCAGCCAGCCTGACAGTCTGGGCAGGCTCCCAGAACTGTGACAGGGGGACTAGAGGTTTGATCTGCTTCATCGCCCCCGCGGAGGGTGGTTCGATGGCTAGCAGTACGGATTCCTTGCCGGGGGAGGCCCCCCGGGGAAGAGATCGGCTCTGCCATTCTTCCTGCCTGGCGACTGCGCAGCTCAACGCACTGTCTGACTGAGAGTGCTGAGGGCTGGTGTTTATACTCGACATTGCGCTTTGCCATGACGCAACATCGAGTTTGCCGTTCACCGTCGTGCAGAGGGTGAGAACGGCTGAGGTAACCCAGAGAGAGAGGAAACTCTCCTTTTTGAGAGTAAGTGGGCGCCAGCCCCCCGGAGGGGGCCAGCAGATGGAGGGACGGGGCAGGATCCGTCCCTATCCGACTTCCCAGCGATGTGGCTGGGGTCGGGCCCAATGGTAGCCTCGATCCCCCTGAGGTGTTCCCATGACGGCCGCTGCCCCGCGGCTGCTGATGGGCGATGGTCTCCTCTTCGCTGTCTCCTCCAGGGGGCACCTGCCCAGAGCTGGAGGGCGTTGAAGAGGACCAGGGCTGCTGGGAAGCAGACGGTGCACGGGACTCGACGGCCGAGGCGGCCGAGTTGTGGCACGGAGGACTGCTTCTTACTGTCGAGAACCCTCCAGGGAGGCCGCGTGCGGGTCTCGCGCCCCCCCCGCGTGGGGGGTGAGCGGGGCCGCTGCGGCTCGACAGTAACACCAACCAGCTCCCCCTTGCGAGACAGGTACGTCAAGAAAGCGGACCTTCTCAGCTTTACTCATCTGCGCAAGTATATGCCAGAGGAGTTTCTCATGGACCACAAGTGTGGACATCGTCCGACCCAGGGCCCGCGTGGTCACCTTGGTCGCCTATAGAGCGAGGTCGGTGGCGGTGCGGAGCTCTTCGGAGATGCTGTGAATACTGTTGTTGAATTTTTCCAAGAGGCCAAACATCAAGCAGCAGCTTACTTAAGTGCAGCCCCAAAAATACACATGCTCCTCATACAGTCAACAGCATAAGCAAAGTGTAGCCACTCGTACCAAACCCCTATAACCCCCCCTGTTCTGTAGAAAAATTAGTTTGCTCAGTCTCACAAGATGTTGGTTCGGCATCGAGATGTCGTCCTCAGCTCAATGCCAAAAAGGGTAATTTGACCCCCCAGAGATACGGGAACGAGTACTGCGTAGCAGGACGCTATGGGGAAAACTCATTTTTCCAGTGTCCTCAGGTTACTTCGACTGAAGCGACAGCCATGCAGCTTGTAAGCATGGCCAGGAATGCAGTACTCGTTCCCGTATCTCAGGGAACCGAGGTTACGTACTGTAAGTAACCGAGTACATTCCCTATCGATACTTCACTCGTACTGCGTAGCAGTACGCTATGGGGAACCAATACAATCCCGCCGTGCTACAAAAGGAACGACAACTCAAGACCACCCCGGAACAAGGTTCGGGGGACAAGCATGAGCAGGGAAGCCCTGCAGAGCAAACAGGGCCAAGCTAAGAGGTGGCCCAGTCCGGTAATCGTCCCAAGACAGTGTGCCTAGTGCCGGCACGGTTGGAGCAACCCTAGGCCGGCAACCTAGTGTAAGTCCTTAAGCAGAGAGGACCCGAGCCTTTAAGGCCGGGACATCGAGACTATGGAATCTGGTAAAAGTGGACGGCGATGCCCAACAGGCCACCACACAAATCTCTGCTATAGAGGCACTGCTAGACCAAGCCCAGGACAAGGCGATACCTCTAGTAGAGTGGGATCTAACTCCCATGGGGCATTGAAGGCCCAAGGAAGAATATGCTAGCAAGATAGCCTCAACTATGCATTTAGAAAGGCTCTGCTTCGTGACTGGGGACCCCTTGGTGCGGTCACCGAAGCAGACAAAGGGCTGTTCCTAGCCCCTGAAGGGGGCGGAAAGCTCGATGTAAACCTTCAGTGCTCTGACGGGGCAGAGCAGGTTTAGCAGAGCGGTTTGTGGACCACCCTAGAGTCAGGCCCAAATTCAAGGCAGGCAGCGCTCACAGAGAGCGCCTGTAAATCGCCCATGTGTTTAACCGATGCCAGCGCTAGCAGCAGAGCGGTCTTTAGCATCAGGGAACCAAGGTCCACAGATTGCAAAGGCTCAAAAGGAGAGCTCTTCAGAGCAAATTTGTTGGCTGGGAGACAGAGCGCTTTTGGCGAAGTTGATCCTGAGCCACAGGCATTCTAAGTGGCTGAGGAGAAGGGACCTGTGGGACCGTAACTCATCCTCCGACTGTGCTAGAATGAGCCAGTCATCAAGGTAGTTCAGAATGCGAATTCCCATCTGTCTGAGAGGGGAAAGAGCCGCCCGCGTCCATGCACTTCGTGAAAGTGCGAGGAGCTAGGGACAGCCTGAGCCATGTATTGATAAGCAACCCCTTTGTAGGCGAATCTCAAGAATTATCTGTGATGGGGGCCTATCTGGATGTGGAAGTATGCGTCTTTCAGATCCAGGGAGAAGAACCAGTTCCCTGGGCATATTTGCGAGAGGATCTGTTTCAGAGTGATCATTCTGAAATGCCGTTTCATGAGGGCGTGGTTCAGAAGTCTGAGATCGAGGAGGGGGCGGAGACCGCCATCCTTCTTTGGCACGAGAAAATAGCGGCTGTAGATGCCTGACTCGGCCTGGGCTGGGGGAACAGTCTCTATGGCTCCTTTCCCCAGCAAATTCATCACCTCTGTGCGCAGGACGTGAGCATCTGCGCCCTGCACTCGGGTGGGAAGCAGCCTGCGAGCGAATTGGAGTGCATAGTCTCTTGCTATCATTCCCAGAACCCAATCCGATACCCCGGGGATGGCCTGCCAGGCCTCGGCCCGTGTGGCAAGGGGTTGAATGTTTTGCAGGGGCAAACCACCTGGCTGGGGTTTGATTCCCGTGGTAAGAGGAAGATTGCTCTTTTACTGACAAAATTTGTGTTTTATTATTTTTTCCGCTAAAACAGTGGGTTGCAGAACGGGCGCTAGAATGAACCCAACATTTACAACATGACATAAACACACAGTTTTGCCGGCACCCGGAACAGAACGGGGTGCTTGGGCGCTGAAAAGAGCTTGCTTGGAGGGAGGTCCAGCCGCGGCGAGACCTGGGTCCTTCCTCTTGCTCACCTGAGTCTCAGGGCGGTGCCTAAGGCACAGGGTCCAGCGTGATCTTTGGCCGGGGTCCCTGGCACTGAGGGTGAGGGAAACGCCTTCCCGAGTGGGATCGCTGGCGAGTCTCCACTATCAGCGGCATCTGTGTAGCAGGGGGAGCGGCTCTCGCCGGCTGCTGTGCAGGCACTGGCTTCGGCCGGGTAGACGAGGACCTGGAGCCCGGTCGTTTTGGCAGGAAGTGTTTCATGGCTTGCGAAGATTTCTGCGCAGCCGTGAAGCGTTCTGCGAAGCTTTCCACCACGGGTCCAAAGAGGCCCGTGGGAGAGATTGGAGCCTCGAGGAAGGGAACCTTGTCGGCCTCCTTCATCTCTGTGAGCGTCAGCCATAAGGGGCCCTCGAGCACCATGAGACTGGCCGTTGATCTGCCTATCGCCTGGGCCGTGGCCTTGGTGGCGCGTAGAGCAAGTTCCATCGCACTCCGCAGCTGTTTGAAGGATGCTTGGTCGCCCCCAGACTCACGAGGCGAGACGGCGTGAGCCCGCACTTATCCGAGCACTTAGATCCTCTACCCCACTGCTTTCGTCTCACAACTTGTTGCTTGGAAGAAGGCGGGAGGGCACGAGGGGCAGATTCGCTTTCTGAAAAGAAAGCAATCCGCGAGCACAGAGATGAGAGACTCATGCTCTCGCAATGAGAGCATTCCGTCTCTTTGAGTGCTTCTTCGGCATGGGAAGCCCCCAAGTCACTTGCTGTGACTATCAGCAGCATGCAGGACAACCCCGCACGAGTACAAGTACGGCGCAGCATTTTACAACGCAGCAGGAATTTGCTCAGAAACAATATGCTCTTTTAGAGTCGCTGGATGGCGGCAGTGAAAATACCGGTGCTGCTGGATAGCGAAGCCGCTGAGCAGGAGGTCGAATCCGCTGCAGGTGCTTTTCAACGGCGAAGCAATCAGTCCCGAGTAGCGAAGGTAGAGTCGTCGCTGACGGAGAAGAGATCTGAGGACACTGTGGCGATGTGTCTGCTTATATAGCTATAAGCCCCGCCCCCTTTGGCGGGCTCCATTGCCATAGGTCCGTGCAGCTTTGCTGCCATTGGTTTAAAGTTTTACTTTTCTCAAACCAATGGCCGTGCAGTTTCACTGCGTTATTGGAAAAAGCTTCAGTCATCGGAGAAAAAGGAGTTTTTCCCATAGCATCCTGCTATGCAGTAAGAGTGAAGTATCGATAGGGAACTAAGTTTCCTCCTGCATTTGAGACCTTTACAGTGGTGGCAAAGGGTTTTCCCTGAAAGGCAATCCGTTTCGTATGATCAGGGTTACATGCAAATACCTTCGTTCCCTAATTATATGGAAGAAACCTTGGTTTCTGAATCAAGGTCTGAAATTGGGGCCGCAATGTCTCAGGAAGGTAGTGACGACGGATGCGTCCCTCACAGGCTGGGCAACAGTAGTGGAAGAGAGCAGCATTGCCACTGGCACAATAAATTGCCTGGAGATGTTAGCTGTACAATGGACAATAAAATACTTTCTCCCAGTCCTCAGAGGCCGTCATGTTCTCAGTGGTCTCTTTCATAAATCATCAGGGGGTGCCTGAGGTATTGCCCTCTGTGCAAACTGGTGCACCAGGTTCTCCTCAGGGCCCAGGAGATTTTTTTTATCACTAAGGGTGATGTACATTCCTGGAGTCCAGAATGTGGGAGCAGACATTCTCTCAAGGCAAGGGCTGGGGCCTGGGGAATGGAGACTCCACCCTGAAGTGGTGAAGCAGATTTGGGTAAGGATTGGTTGAGCGGACATTGATCTCTTTGCATCTTGAGAGACATCTTGTTGCCGTCTGTGATTTTCACTGACTCATTCAGCCCTGTTGGGACTGGATGCCATGGTACATTTTCACTGACTCATTCATGCCATCTTGTTGCCCTCTGTGATTTTCACTGACTCATTCAGCCCTGTTGGGACTGGATGCCATGGTACATTTTCACTGACTCATTCAGCCCTGTTGGGACTGGATGCCATGGTACAGTGTCTGTATGCTTTTCCCCCAATCGCTCTGCTCCTGTGAGTTCTAGAGAGAGTTCAACAAAAAAGGATCAGTGCCTTACTAGTAGCCGCATTTGGCCAGCCCAAGTATAGTTTTCAGATCTTCTATCTCTCCTGGTGAGCCATGAGAGATTCCCCATTAGGAGGGACCTTCTAACTTAAGCAGAGGGCACAATATATCACCCTTGCCCAGATTTATGGAAACTGTGGCTTTGGCCACTGAGGGGAGACAATTGTAAAGTATCGTATTGACTTTAAAGTTCTTTTAATTACTTATACTGTAAAGCCCTAAACGGTTTAGCCCCTTCCTACATAAAAGAGCTTCTATCTTATTATAAGCCATCACGCTCTCTAAGATCTCAAAACTCTGGACTTTTGATAACACCTAGAATAACTAAATCCAGCAAAGGGGGTAGAGCTTTCTCATACGTAGCACCTAAACTCTTTAATAGCCTTCCCGATACTATTCAAGGGTCAGATACACTCTCCCGATTTAAATCTAGGTTAAAGACGCATCTTTTCAGCCAAGCATTCACTTAATGCACAATGTGCTAAATTAATTAATTAATTAATTAATGAACAGCAGCTACGCTAATTATTGTCTTTTTGCCCTCCTCCCCGCCTCAGGATGCCCATCCTGAGGTATGGAGAGATTACGTCAGGACCAGATGAACGTTTTATGCCCATCCCTATCTAGAGATTACACCAGCTCCAGCTGAACATCCCGTGCCATCCTCCTGCTAGAGCCTGCGGACTGACTGACCATCCCAGCTCCATCTCAGGCAATTCCATCACCACCCAAGAGCAAAGTGACCATCTGACCATCCCAGCTCAGGCAATTCCATCCCCAACCAAAAGCAAAGACGGACTACTTGTCACATTAACCCTTTAAAGCCGGATGCGTCATCGCCGCATTTTACCAAGCGGTATTCATTTAACCGTAACTCTTCAACCATTTATGCTATCAAAAACATTTGAATTGCTCCTAAAAGTAGATAAATTGAGCTTTTTGATCATGTATTTATTACGGTAATCACTTGCGTTTCATAAGCCATTTGCTGCAGTTTTCTTGGAGAGCGGTAGAGGGCAGATATGAAAAGGGAGTGACGGAGTGCGACAGATTAGAGAGTTTATGAGAAAAATAAAAGTAAAATAAAATAAAAATAGGCAAACGAAACATGGCGAAGAGTAAATATACAGCATCAGAGGTGATTGAGATGCTTTTTAATAATGAAACTGACGGTGTGCGAGACTCTTCTGACCCAGAGTCTGCATATTCAGAATATGCTCTGGGTGTCAATCCAGACGTGGAGGGTTAAGTAAATGTTGTCTCATGAGAAATGTCCATAAAATAGGCTTAGACTTTTTTGTTTCAAAATACCAGTTTCACATATCTTGTGTTGTGTGTGTATGCCTTCATGCACATGCCTGGATTTGTATGGTTGTGTGTGTGCTCTTATATGCGTGTATGTGTGCACAAGTAACGTTATGCGTGGACATACATGGCATGTGTATGGGGTGTGGTTTATGCATATGCATTGCAAACTAAGCAATCAGTCATGTCGATGGTCGCGTACTTTGCCGTGACCAATGACGTGTGATAAGAAGCGTGAAACTTTCGTCGCTCCACCTATCGCGTGAGAAGCTACGTGTAAGTTACGCGACGTCTGCGCTGTGTGGTCTGAAGTAACTTTCTGCTTGTTACCACAAAAAAATAATCAATATGTTTGCTTATATAGTAGAACTCTAATACTGGAATGCAGAAAGTCAGTTGTATTACTTAACGCAGCTAGTTAGGAAAAGGTCAATTAAATCTTGCAGTAAGCAGATTTTGTCTACAGCAATTGTATAGACGCAGTTAAATGAACAGAGTGTCCAAATAGCCCGCCTTGTTGGCAAAAGACAAAGTGTTGAAACGACACTGTTTAAAGCAGTGACTCCAGTGGCGTAAGGTGTAAAGTCTGTATGCTTGGCATGGGAGAGCAGCGTTCAATTCCACCTCTTGCTGAAAACGCTCTTTAACCTTTTCTATTACCATGAAGCTACGCTGTTGTAACACGTGCAGAATGTGGCTTGACATTGTCTTGTTGAAATAAGCAGGGATGTCCCTTAAAAAGATGTCACTTGGATGGCAGAAAATTTTGCTCTAAAACCTGTATGCACCTTTCAGCATTAATGGTGCACTCACAAAAGTGCAATTTGCCCACTAAAACACCCCCATACCATCACAGATGCTGGCTATTAAACTTTGCTCTAATAACAATCTGGATGGTCCTTTTCCTCTTTAGCCCGGAGGGCACGACGTCCATGATTTCCAAAAACAATTTGAAATGTGGACTCATCAGACCACAGCACACTTTATCACTTTTCATCAGTCCATCTTAGATGAGCACGGGCTCTGAGAAACCGGTGGCGTTTCTGGGTGTTGTTGATGTATGGCTTTCGCTTTGCATGGTAGAGTTTAAACTTGCACTTGTAAATGTTGCGACAAACTGTTTTAACTAACAATGGCTTTCCAATGTATTCCTGAACCCACGTGGTAATATCCTTTACAGAATGATGTCTGTTTTTAATGCAGTGCCGCCCGAGGGATCGAAGGTCATTGGCATTCAGTGTTGTTTTACGGCCTTGTCGCTCACGTACAGAGACTTCTCCGTATTCTTGGAATCTTTTGATGATATTATGAAGTGTAGATTATGAAATACCTAAATTCCTTTCAACCTTAAATTGAGAAACGTGTTCTTACACTGTTGGACTATTTGCTCACACAGTTGTTCACAAAGTGGTGAACTGTGGTCCCATCCTTGCTTGTGAATGACTGAGCCTTGTAGGATGCTCCTTTTATAACAACAGTTGCCCCTGTCCCAGCTCTTTCGGAACGTGTTGCAGGGATCAAATTAAGAATAAGGGAATAGTTTCAAAAGACAATAAAGTTTATCAGTTTGAACATTAAATATCTTGTCTTTGTGCTGTATTCTATTAAATATGTCATGGCTCTGCTTCATTTAGTCATGTTTTTCTTGGTCCTGTAGCAGAGCCATTGCAAAGCCTTAGGTTTTGTGTGAGAAGACCATGGTATGTTTATCTTCTGATATCTCATGTGTTTTCTCGTGTCTTGTCATTGGCCCTGCCCCTCTCGTCTCATGTATTGCTTTCCTGCCGTGTCTAATGTTTCCCACCTGCCTTCGTTAATTATCCTTCGTTTGTCTACCCTTTAAATAGTCCTCATGTTTCATTGTCTTGTTGCTCGTGGATTACGTTGTACTGTGTATGTACTTGTGTTCAGTGTTCCTGTTCTTTGCCTTCTCTGTGGATTATACGTTTCTGAGTACCTTGCCCTGCCCTTGTTCACCGTCTGTGTTTTATAAGATGTTGTGTTGTTGTTTTATAGTTAGTTTATAGTGGGTTCTGTTCCCTCGAGTTCTTGACAAAATATGGGTCAAAAAGGAACCAAATGCAAGTCATCGTAATCAGTTTTAATTTATGTTTTATAAAATGTCCCAACTTCATTGGATTTTGGGTTTGTGTATCTTTGTGTCTTAATTTTCTACATAATCCACTGTTTGGCACTGACCGGGCAAAAAACAAGGTGGATTACTGCGCCACCCTGTGGCTATTCACCAAATTCAGTACAGTTGATTTCAAACACATGACTGTACTTGTTCTCATAATGGAAAGCCATTCAGATTACACATCATTAGATGTTACATAATGACTAACTGCTGTCTGTGAAATAAAAAAATAGAGTAAGTGGAAAATATTAATACCTAAAGGGAATCAAAGATGTAATGACTTGGTTCAATGATTCAGGGGAAATATAATTTTGATTCAAGGGTCATTAAAAGACATACAAATCAGATTCGCTTAATAGGACTAGGTGTCATAATCCCACTATTTCAGCACAGTTAAATTGCCCAAAATACAGTGTATGCCGGGTTTCACAGACGAGGCTTAAAGTTTTCGTTCACCCCCCAAAAAACTGTCATTTACTCGCCCTCATGTAATTTCATACATGTATAAATAATTTTGTTCTGGTGAACACCGAGAAATATATTTTGAAGAATGTTGTTAACTGGCCCCTATTCACTTGCATTGGTTTTGTGTCCATGCAATAGAAGTGAATGGGGTCCAGTGCTGTTCGATTACCAACTTTCTTCAAAATATACAGTAAACTCACTTTGCACTCCCTTTAAATCATGCTTGTACAGTAATACAGCATACAGTAAACTCACTTTGCACTCCCTTTAAATCATGATTGTCCTACTTATTTGTAAAAAAAATTAGTTGCTGTATTTTACCAATAAAAAGTTAACGTCAATATTTCCCAACCCTGTTCCTGAAGGCACAACAAACACACACATTTTCCAACACTTCATAACCACATCTCAATCAACCTTTTCATCACAAATCACCTTTTCAAGAAATAAAGCAGCCAGATGAGGGAGATATCAAAAACGTGCGCTGTTGTTGTGCCTACAGGAACCAGGTTAGGAAACACTGGCCACAAGACCAAGACAATGTTTCTTCTATGTTTTTAGAAATTATACATGCATGTTTATCCCAGACTATATATGTTTCTTGTGCTGCTACGGTAGGCCTTACAGGGGTTCACATCAGGGTTTCTTTTGTATGAGAAAACCATTTCAAATCTTGAAGTCCCTATTAATGAACTGGTCTGAATCAAATGATTTGAGGAGACATGAAGAAGAAACAGAACAGATGGGATGTAGGGAGTGTTAAGAAACCCATAGAACAGTACATTTAACATGTAAGTTAAAATCAGGCTATGACCAGTTTAAACGTAATAAATAATAAAAACAATCTTTTTTATTTGTACCTTTCTTCTGTTTTTGAATTACCTAGGCAGCAATTAGGCTATCACCTTTAACACACACATAAAAGATCAGCAACTAACACCTGGAACATTTATATACACATATATACACAACTAAATAAACATTTATTTCTTCATTTACTACTAAGTGTCTACACTGTTTTACAATCCACAAAATATGAAAACTGAACTTTCCGCGCGTACGTTTGTCCACGCGTACATTTGTCCAGACGCCAAGTAAAAAAATCCTTTCAAAGCAGGTCCGCCCGTATGGAAGGCCGTTGTATCAATATGGAAGGCAGTTTGATCAAAAATGTCTTTAGACGTAACGTATACAGACGTTCGACGCGTGGACGGGTTATTGCGCCTAAAGACGTAATTTCGTCTACAGACGTTAGACGCGTGACGCGTAATTGCGTGTAGACGCGTAAACCTTAGCGGCTCCGTTGTCAAAATAAGAGTCACATCCAGCAATGCAGACCCTACTGATATTTTATCTTTGCTACTCTTTTCTGTTGGCTGTTATACTTATTTTATTAAAACATGGCAATGGTACGCTTAATTTAATGATTAAATCAATAATCATTAAATGATTAATATGCAAATTTGTCCTATGGTGTGACAGCAAAAATGTAGGAAAAAACTCAAGAATGAAGATAAATCTCTCTTATGCTATTTTATATGATAAAATCCCTGTTATGTTATTTTATATGATAAACAAATATTAATGACATAAAATGATGTAAAACTAACCAATTTATTCGTCAACTACCAATATCCTGTGCTGTGATCCAAAAATAAAATGTTAAATATAACAGGGCTGCGTTTCCTGATAATGTTATCTCTTAGCTATGAAGACTCTGAAGTTACACCTTAACTCAAGTTATTCTTTTTCTAGGCGTATAGCCTACTTCCTAAACTATACCCATAAGGGGTTACTTTCTTACGTCCCACGTTACCAGGTGCTTTCCATGGTGGTGGTGCTGAATAAATATTGATTGTTCGACAATCAATTATTCACTCTATACAAGTATAGAGCACTAAATAAGCACTTTAGAAATAGTTGAAGTTGCATTTATTAGGACTCATAGGCAGAGATGGGACGTAACGAAGTACAAATACTTCGTTACTGTACTTAAGTAGATTTTTCTGGTATCAGTACTTTACTCCACTATTTATTTTTCTGACGACTTTTTACTTTCACTTCTTACATTTTTACGCAAATACCTGTACTTTCTACTTCTTACATTTTCAAACCAGGCTCGTTACTTTAGTTTTAATCTGTATTTGATGCACAATCAATATTATTTCTTGTCATTGCGTGACTTTTTCAACCTAATGATAGGTCTGACTAAAAGCCGAAGCGCTGTGTGAGGTGGCCACTAGCCAATCAAATGTAAGAAGGCGGGAGTTACTGTTTACAGAGCAAAGCGGTGACCAATCAAATCAAAGAAGACGCAGTAACTGTTCTCAGATCTCGCGCGTGATATTCTGCATTGTGTGGTGACTCGTGAATGGTAGGGTTTTTTAGCGCGAAAGGACCAGATTTTAAATATGTAATTTAGCTATTTAGCTATTCCCATGTTCTACAAACATATACTTCACGAAAGATGTACTGTAGTTCTGTCAGAAGTTAAGGCAGCTCATTAAGTTAAGCGCGTTATTGTTGCTGTTGTTCATTAGTATGTATGAATTGCATGTTTTTTGTTATCGTGGTGTGTGCGTTAAGTTCATGAACGAGTGAAAAATACCTGCTCATTGCGTTGCTTTCGATGAACTAATTATAGTGGGCACTTTTGCTCAAAAATGCGCTAATTTCCTGATTGCCATTTGAAGTGGTTTCTGGACATATCCTATTAGTCTTATTTTCTAATTTTCTTAATGCATTTGCCTTGTTTGATCTGTTTGATCTATTTTCCTGATTTTTATTATATTTTTTCATCTTGTCATGATTAAAATTATAAGGAAATAAAAAACGATCCTTATCAACGTTGATTGACATTGCAATAAAATACTATCACATTATTTTGGAAGTTAAAATTTTGGGCTGGTTTTTGTTGGAGTGAGTAGGTTTTAGTGAGCCTTTGGGCTGGAAATCATCCACCTAATCTAGCAACACTGACATCAGTTTTAATGTTGAACGAGTGTAACGTACAATGTAAGAGGCTAAACATTTAATATTTTAAAGCGAGGCATAATTTCAAGAAATGTGTTTAACCAATCGAGAAAAACAGTAATGGTTACCAAGTAAATTGACTTGCCTAATTAATTATCTCTTTATTTCTCAGTTTTCTCTTTTTGACAAGATCTCCCAAGTGTCTACAACCTTTGTATAATGATATGTCCATGAATGGTCTGTGCTTAAAATTTAAAGGGACAGTTAATCTAAAATTGAAAGCAGTGAAATTCTGTTATAAAATGTTTTGACAATCACAGTACCAAACAGTCATTTCCTGGCTATTACGCATCGCAGACATAGGCTAGTAGTCTAAGAAGCTGCCACGGACCAAGGCGGAAGGCAACACAAAGAATAGCTAAAATTATGGTTGAGAACTTGAGACAAAGGGAATTCTGTCACAATTATTATCAATACGCTTGTCCTTTACACTCTTATCTTACATCATAATTGTATTATAAATTTGTGTTTTTTTCCACTACCTAGGTAGTGGCAAATAGATTTATTCCATCAGTCTTTTTTATGCTTGTGTTCTACATAATGGTAGTTCAGTTGTGAGGTACGAGCGTGACTCTAAAACAGGTAGTAGTATTGGCTACTTTTTACTTAAGTACATTTTAGAGCCCATACTTTATACTTTTACTTGAGTAAACAAGTTTAGTCAGTACTTCAACTTTTACTTGAGTACTTTTAAACATGAGTATCTGTACTTCTACTTAAGTAAAGGATGTGTGTACTTTTGCCATCTCTGCTCATAGGATAAAAATAAACCAAATTGCAAACTAAATCCAACCATCGATATTATTTAATTTTGAAATGAGTGTGAGAACCCGCAATCTCATGTCCAAATGTATCAACCCCGCTACACTAACTGGCAGTATGATCATATCAAAGGATCTCAAACTTTGGGTCGGAGGGTCACGCAAAGCCACTTGCTGTTGCGATGCATTAAAAAAAGTTTATTCCAGTAACTTACAATTACTTGTATAGTTCAGGTAAATAGCCTTAAAGTTTCCTTGCATGACCTGTAATTTACAAGAGTTGGCGACAGGGGGCAGTGTGTATGTGCGTGTGGTTAAATGCGCATGCGTGACACGTGAGTTTGAAACGTGCGAGTGCAGTGCGAGAGGGATGTGCATGTGTATGGGAATTTGCGAGCCATTTAGAGCATCCTGCAGTAAATAAATTGTTTTAATTTGCAACGTCCTTTATAAAAAACATTTCTGAATGTACACTGTGCTGTTCATTTCCTAAAGTTAGGTTATGTCGTGGTATAATGTCCGTACATATATGACGTCATACCATGTGCTGTAAACCTGTTTCGTTTGTGTTTCACAACGTCATACATTTCAGTTACGATTATTTTATTTGATCTATTTGTCATTTGTTTGTTTAAAAGACAGAATATGCAAGGATAGATGTATGCTGACTGTGAACAGTGCAACTGAGGTCTCTAAAAGGTTGTCACTGCCTGTATGTGGTGATTGAGTGAGGAGGTCATCATTATGTGAGTGTTTTTGCTTGGTTTTCATCATAATGTGTCTTTAATTTCTCTCTTAATTGTACATGGATATATATATATGTACTTATGTTGTTGCTTTCTTTGTACAGTATCCCCACTGCCGTATTTCTGTCATATTCTTTAGTTTTTTTTGAAAATTGCATAGGACATGTTGTGTTTTTCTTTGATTGGTAAGACACACTTGGTGGGTCAAGAACCAGTTTTTTGTATTGGCTTGTTGTCCAGAGCTGTGCGTTCTAAAACACGTTTCTGAACCATCATTTCACCTACAACTTAATAATTGAGTAAACCACAAATGAAAATTGAACCCGTTAAATGTGTTCCGAGTGGTAAATCTAAATCCCTGGTCACACTTACAATATCAAGGGAATGAGATTAACAAGTATGCCATTATTGTGCAGCCCTACAATGAGGTATTTTGATATTGAAATGAAACATATTCATTCATGACAAGAAAAAGAAAAAGTAAAGTGAGTGAATGTGTGTTGTTTCCCTATTTTCTATTTAAAAGGTGTGCCATGAGATAGCCTACCTTTGATTATACCTGTGTTTGGGAACCCCTTATTTATATTATCATATATGTTGCTATAGTGTTATTATTTACTCAACAAAAGCGCAGAACCCGGCACATAATCAACAGCTATAGCAGGAAAAAAGAGCTGCATTTAGGGGCTTTGTATTTGCCAAAGTTAGACCAACACGATCCAAAAGCTATTTGCTGCCGTGGCAGGTTAATTTTTCTATCATTATAATTGCAGCATAAAGTGTAGCCAGGTTTTCAAGGTTTAAATGCACTAAAATGCTCCGCGGTTGGCGCCGTCTTTGATTTAGCCAAAAAAAATGCAATTTGACTAAACTTTATTTCACAATCTTTCTCTTAAAATATACTCAAAATTGTTTGGGTTGCCAGCTGATGCACCTGATTTAGATAATATCCTTAAAAAGCTAACAACCATAAGTGTAAAGACAATTATTGCATGAAAACATGTCAACATAATGGTTTTTTTAAGTTCAGAGTTTTATTTGTAAAGACTGCGATGTAAAGAAGCTTTTTTCCACTGTGGCCACTAGCGGGATGTACTCTTAACAGTGTTAAGGTATAGCTAAGAGTGCTCCAGACCAACCTTCCGAACGTATAACTTACAGAAGGTATACTTAACTAAGAACGTTTCGGGAAACACATATTAACGGTAAGGTATAACTTAAGAACGACGTAGCGTTAAGAAGGTTTTGGGAAATGCGGCCCAGATCATTCACACTGTAAAACTCATTTATTCATTGTCTCTCTTAATTTTGTGCATGTTATGTTTCAATGTACTTGAATGCTGTATGTTTCAGGATAAGTTAAGAAGGTTAACCACAGGTACAGTGGGTCGAGGACCAGGCAGACACGCACAGAGAACATCAGACTCAGAATATAAGATGCGCAGAAAATAAAACACAAGTAAAATCCAAGACTCACAGTCAGCTACTAGGCAATGTATAATTGGAATTGAAACATTGCTTGATTTAATGTAAATTTGAATGTCAGTTTATGACATTTATTAATGTAGTAAAGTTAGTAATCTATGCAAGTTATTTTACTGACTTATCTTTAAATGGGTTGATGTCAAATGGAGTTTACATTTATAAATTGTCATTATATGTTTGACGTAAATTTGACTTGGCCAATAATTGTTTACCTTTGAATGTTTTACATTGATTTTGGTTACTGCTTCACTTCTTGAAAAGGTCTCCTACAAGTCATACTTTTACAAAGATTTTTTTGGCACTTCAATCACTATCCTTAAGAAAATTTCTATAACTTTTTATAAATATGTGCCCTGTGTTTATGTTTGGGGAAATACCAGTAGATTTCGCGCCATGCAAGTGAGATTAGCTACACTGTAAAAAATGATTCTGTGTCGTAGTAGATTTCATGAAATTAATTGAGTAAGCTTGACTTAATACAATTGTGTTCTTATTTTTTTAAACAAAATTTAAGCTAAAATTATAGAAATATCTTGGAATTCTAAATGCACAAATAATTGAGTGAATTCAACTTAATTTTATCTTGTTCAACCCACTTAAAATTGTATAAAGGATCTTTATTTAATTATTTTGTGTGGAACTACATGAATTATTTAAGTTAATTTCCCTAACCGAGCAGTGAATTTAGAGTTACCAGCATGCTCTGCATGCGACAGCATTAGGAGAGTCATTTTTGTGAAAAGGTGCTATTTTATGTGCTTTAGAATAAAATGAAAGACTTGATAGTGTTTATTGTTTAGTTGTCTTTAAGATTTAGAAGATATTCTGTTTGTATTTCTGAGTTTCGTGGTTACCATCTTTCAGTAGAGTGGTGCTTGTGCTTAGGTTGTGGGAGAGCTCAAGCTGTTTGTTTTTTCACTCAGTGAACAGTAATGCTGCTAATGTCAGTACTGAGTCAACTCTCAGCTTACTTGTACATCACATATGTTATAAACGATAATAAATGTTAAACTGAAGTTAAAAAAGATCAAGAAGTTATCTCCAATGCTCAAATTAGTTTCTTCTTGATTTTTTTAAAGTTTATCATGTGACGTGCTTAAATATTTTAGGTAATTTTACTTGATTTATTTGTGGAATATTGCGTTAAAAATATGCTTTAAAGTACTTAAAAATATTTTGTGTAATACTGTTACCTTAATTTTTTAAAGTAAATAGCTGTGTCATTTTTTACAGTGTAGTGGGAACTGTGTCATTTTGCCATTGCGGTGACTAAAAAATCCAATTCATTACTTGCAATAAGTTTCGATATCTTAGGCCTATTTTGGTAATTGAATTAATCTTACGTTTCATTCATATAATGAAAAATCAAGTTTTAGGGCTACCCTTTACCAGAAAGAATGAATGTGCATTTTCCCCATATTCCATTTAAAAGTATTTTGGTGGCGAAATAAACCTGTTTATGTGGTTTCTGGAATGAAATTGTTTGAAATATACTGTATGTAATACAATAAACATTTTTTAGCTAATGCTGCTCTCTACATTTTTAACTGATGACATACGGACTATATTTCAGTAAACCGTGCAATTTAAACATAACTTCTGATGTGCATTCATGTTCATGGCATTTATAATAAAAAAAGAGACGACTGTGCGCTTGATCCGCGCTGCATGACACATCACGTGTGGGGTTAGGGGCTACTACATCCCTGAAATTAGTTTGCAGGCAGGGATGTCTGGGTTATAACCAGTCCCGCGTTTGGCTTTTGCGGACCTGGAATAACGCATTCTTAGATTCCTTGTGTGCCCGTTATATTCAATTAACTTGTAAATGAAATGTTTAATCAACCACTGTAAAACAAGCCCATTCTCATGAATGAAATGCGTATAAATAACACGCGCTGTTGCAATATCGTGTAACTCTCCAAAACAACGGGTGGCAAATTTCCCGTTTTTCAAATTAAAATAACGAGAAATACATAATGCATCCCCTAAATGGCCTAGTATTAATCATCATTAATACTGATATAATGATTAATCTTAAAAATCAGAAACAGTTTAGCAATAAAATCCGAACAATATGTAGCCCATACAATTTTCATGAATAATTATTATTTTCTGGTTTTTTTCCAGAGCGCATCATAAATAAATAACATTTTCTGCACTACAGGTTTTGCTTCTTGTTCTGGTGTTAAAGTCTAAAGAGTTTTCTATTGATTTGTTCAACACAAC
Source organism: Triplophysa rosa (assembly GCF_024868665.1). Lineage (NCBI taxonomy): Eukaryota > Metazoa > Chordata > Actinopteri > Cypriniformes > Nemacheilidae > Triplophysa > Triplophysa rosa. The sequence continues at coordinate 11,774,494 of NC_079891.1, read as the reverse complement.
GTGCTTTTATGCTACTAGTTTTTTTTATATAATAGGCTACAGATCAAAACCAAACAGACATGGAGATAGAAATGACATAGAAAACGACATCAATGGATTTATATGTGCTGTAGCCTACGGTGGTTGGAGGTCCCATAGTAAAACAAAAACAGTTCCCTATTGATACTTCACTCGTACTGCGTAGCAGGACGCTATGGGGAAAACTCATTTTTCTCCGATGACTGAAGCTTTACAATAATGCAGTGAATACTGCACGGCCATTGGTGCTTGCAAAGTAAAACTTTGAGCCAATGGCAGCGAAGCTTCACGGACCTATGGCGATGGTGCCTGCCAAAATGGGCGGGGCTTATGGCTATATAAGCAGACACATCACCGTAGGGTCCTCAGATTTTTTCTCCTTCAGCGACGACTTCTACCTCGCTACTTGGACTGATAGCTTCGCCGTCGGAAAAGCATCGCAGCGGACTGGACCTCTCTGCTCAGCGATTCGCTGGTTTCTCAGCAGCGCTGGTTCCTGTTCCCTGCCGCCATTTGGCAAGCTCTAAAACAGCAAATTTCCATGAGCAAATTTCCTGCGGCGTTGTTGCAAATGCCGCGCCGTCACTGTCATTCGTGTGGGATATCCCTGCACGCCGCTGATGGTCACGGCGAGTGCGTCTCATGCTTGGGAGATTCCCATGCTCAAGACGCACTCAGAGAGACGGAATGCCCTCATTGCGAGAGCATGAGTCTCTCCTCTCTGCACTCGCGGATAGCTTTCTTCTCAGAGAGCGAATCTGCTTCTCGATCCCTCCCGCTTCACTCTACGGAGACGAAGCAGCGGGGTAGAGGAACTAAGCGCTCGGGGAAGCACGAGCTCACGTCCCCTCAGCGTGCCTCGCCTTCTCCACAGAGAGAAAATTCGCCGGTTCGTTTTTTTCCCAGGCAGACCAGCGTCCGCCGGCGTGGTCTCGTTTGGCGGAAGCGAATTCGAGGAAGACGACAGCATGTCGTTAGCGGCTTCAGACGGGGAGGAGCTGTCGGGCTCGGTTTTCGACCCCGCCCCGGGTCTGGATTCCGAGCTTTTTCGGGTCCTTACTAAGGCTGTGGAGGAGCTGGGCTTAGAGTGGTCCTCTCCGGAGGAACCCGCTCGCAGCCGCCTGGACGAATGGTTCCTGCCGGGGCGCCGCCAAGCCCCTCGTCAGCGAACTTCACCGTTCTTCCCGGAGGTTCACGATGAACTCACCAGGTCATGGCGCGCTCCCTACTCAGCCCATCTACGACCCTCTTCTTCCTCTGCTCTCACCTTGGTTGACGGCGCGGAGGAAAAAGGATATGAGAAGCTGTCTCCCCTGGATGAGTCGGTGGCCGCACATCTGTGTCTGCCATCGGTTGGACGGCAAAAGCGGCCCATCCCTCTAAGCCGTGCAAAACCACCTCGGCCCTCGCTGGACGCGCATTCTCATCCGCCGGCCAAGCGGCTTCAGCATTGCATTCCATGGCAGTGCTTCAAGTGTACCAGGCCAAACTCCTCCAGGGCATGGACGTGTCCGGTACAGATATCGCGCCCTTCAAAGAACTGCAGAGCGCGACGGATCTCGCCCTACGCGCCACCAAGGCCACGGCCCAGGCGATAGGCAGATCGATGGCCAGTCTCGTGGTGCTCGAGCGCCATCTGTGGCTGACGCTCACAGAGATCAAGGAAGCAGACAAGGTCCCCTTCCTCGATGCTCCAATATCCGCTGCCGGCCTCTTCGGACCAGCAGTGGAGGGTTTTGCGGAACGCTTCACCGCAGCGCAGAAATCTTCGCGGGCCATGAAGCACTTCCTGCCCAAGAGACCTGGGTCCAGACCTGCGTCGGCTCGCCCAAGCCAGCACCAACTCAGCAGCCGGTGAAGGCCACGCCCCCCGCTGCCCAGAAGGTAACAGGAGCTGAGACGCATCAACGATCTCGCTCCGGGAGATGTTTCCCCCACCCTCAGCATCAGGGACCCCGGCCAAAGATCACGCTGGACCCTGCGCCTCAGGCACCATCCTGAGACCGAGGAAAGGAAGAGGAAGGGACCGTGTCTCGCTGCGGCTGGACCTCCTTCAAAGAAGGCTCTTTTGTACGCCCAAACACCCCGTTCTGTTCCAGGTGCCGGCGAAAATGTGTTTTTGTTCCACAATGTGAATACCGGGTCTGTTCTAACGCCCGCACAACCCACCGCTGTTATAGCGGGCACTTATATAAAACACAAACATTGTCAGAAAAAGAGCAACCTTCCTCTTCCACTCTCCACAGGAGTCAAGCCCCCGAAATGCGGCATACCTCCCCAATGCATTCAACCCCTTGCCATATGGTCCGAGGCCTGGCGGGCCATCCCCGGAATATCGGATTGGGTAATGGGAATAATATCTCGAGGATATTCACTCCAGTTTGCTCGCAGACTCCCGTGTTTCCGCGGGATGATCACCACCCGAGTCCAGAGTGCGAATTCACACGTTCTACGCACGGAGTTGGGGAACTTATTGGACAAAGGAGCCATAGAACTGGTTCCTCCAGATCAAACCGTGTCGGGCTTCTACAGCCGCTACTTCCTCGTACCCAAAAAGGATGGCAGTCTCCGCCCCATCCTCGATCTCAGACATCTGAACCGCGCCCTTATGAAAAGGCGTTTCATAATGATTACACTGAAACAGGTCCTCTCGCAAATATACCCAGGGGCCTGGTTCTTCTCCCTGGATCTGAAAGACGCATACTTCCACATCCAGATAGCCCCCCATCACAGACGATTCTTGAGATTCGCCTACGAAGGGGTTGCATATCAATACATGGTCCTTCCATTTGGACTGTCTCTAGCTCCTCGCACTTTCACGAAGTGCATGGACGCGGCTCTATCCCCTCTCAGGCAGACGGGAATCCGCATTCTGAACTACCTCGACGACTGGCTTGTTCTAGCACAGTCAGAGGAAGAGCTAAGGTGCCACAGGTCCCTCCTCCTCAGTCACCTGGAATGCCTGGGGCTCAGAATCCACCTTGCCAAAAGCGCTCTGTCCCCCAGCCAACGGATTTCGTTCCTGGGGGCGGTTTTCGATTCGAACCGTCTACGGCCAGAATCGCACCAGACCGTGCCCTAGCCATTCAGCAGCTCGCGGCCTCTTTTACGCCCGGAGCGTCACGCCCCCTCAAGGCGTTTCAGAAGATGCTGGGTCTCATGGCCTCCGCGTCTCAAGTACTGCAGTTGGGCATTCTTCGGATGCGTCCGCTGCAATACTGGCTGAAACCGAGAGTTCCCCCTCGCGCTTGGCGTCTCGGACGCCTACGCATCTGGGTGGATCAGGTCTGTGTAACAGCTCTAGCCCCATGGAGGAATCCTCTTTGCTTGGAGCAGGGTGTGCCCCTGGGCACCACATGCAGACGAAAGGTGGTCACAACAGACGCCTCCAAAACGGGTTGGGGGGGCTCTGTGTGATGGCACACCGGCCTTCGGCCACTGGTCGATTCAGGAAAAGGGCCTGCACATCAACTGCCTAGAAATGCAGGCAGTATGGCTGGCTCTTCGCCACTTCCTGCCGGTCTTACGGGACCGCCACGTCTTAGTCCGATCAGACAGCATGACAGTGGTGTCCTACATAAATCACCAGGGAGGCCTCTCCTCAAGACGCCTTTTCTCCCTGGTACTTTAGCAGCCCCGTGGCCTATTCCCTTGAGACTGGGCCTCCTCTCTCAGGCAGGCAACACGATTTGGCACCCCCAGCCAGAGCTGTGGGCTCTGCACCTTTGGCCTCTCGACGGGAGCCTACGGTCCTCCCCGAGAGTGTCATGAACACAATATCACAGGCTAGAGCTCTGTCTACTAGACGACTCTATAACCTCAAGTGGTCTGTCTACTCCACCTGGTGTACAACCCGTTGCGCAGACCTAGAATCCTGTGACATATCACTAATTCTGTCCTTCCTGCAAGAGCTGTTGGATAAGGGCCGCTCCCCTTCCACGCTCAAGGACTGGACTATGTGGAAGCAATTGCAGCTTCTCATGCCCCCATAGCGGGCCAAGGAGTGGGAAAGAATGACTTGGTCATTCGTTTCTTGAAGGGTTCCAGGCGGCTAGGCCCTCCTCGTCCCCTCACCGTTCCCATATGGGATCTGCCCACGGTGTTGAGAGCTCTGAAGGGCCCTTCCTTCGAGCCTCTGCAGTCTGCGGACCTCCGTCCCTTAACGCTTAAAACCGCTCTGCTGCTAGCATTAGCATCGGTAAAACGTGTGGGCGATCTACAGGTGCTCTCTGTGAGCCCCTCCTGTCTTGAGTTTGGGCCTGACAACTCTAAGGTAGTCCTCAAACCTAGACATGGTTACGTACCTAAGGTGCTCTCTACTCCATTTAGAGCACAGGTAGTGACACTTTCTGCGCTCCCCTCCTCCGAGCAGGACCAGGAGCTGAATCTGCTCTGTCCAGTCAGAGCGCTTAAGATCTACACTGAGCGTTCCGCCCCATTCAGGAGGTCGGAACAGCTTTTTGTCTGCTTTGGCAACCGCACCAGAGGGTCTCCGGTCACGAAGCATAGACTATCTAAATGGATAGTTGAGGCTATCGCGCTGGCATACACTTCCTTGGGCCTTCTATGCCCCACGGGAGTTAGAGCCCATTCTACTAGAGGTGTCGCCTCTTCCTGGGCATGGTCTAGCGGAGTCTCCATAGCGGATATTTGTGCGGCGGCCTGCTGGGCTTCGCCTTCCACATTTACAAGATTCTGCAGTCTGGACGTTCCGGCCTTACAGGCCCGGGTCCTTTCTGCTTAAGACTACTGCTGGGCTGTGGTTTCCCTCAACCACACCAGCACCTAGCACACTACTGGGACGATTAACTGGATTAGGCCACCTATTAGCTTGGCTTTTCCGCCTTCCGCAGGATTCTCTGCCTCATACCTATCCTTGAGCCATGGCTTCAGGATTATATGATGTTTTCGTTCCACTTGTAGCACGGCAGGATTATACTGGTTCCCTATAGCGTCCTGCTATGCAGTACGAGTGAAGTGTCGATACGGAACGTACTTGGTTACTAACGTAACCTCGGTTCCCTGAGATACTGGAACGAGTACTGCATTCCTGGCCGTGCTTACAAGCTGCATATGGTCGTCGCTTCAGTCGAAGTAACCTGAGGACCCTACGGTGATGTGTCTGCTTATATAGCCATAAGCCCCGCCCATTTTGGCGGGCACCATCGCCATAGGTCCGTGCAGCTTCGCTGCCATTGGCTCAAAGTTTTACTTTGCAAGCACCAATGGCCGTGCAGTATTCACTGCGTTATTGTAACGCTTCAGTCATCGGAGAAAAATAAGTTTTCCCCATAGCGTCCTGCTAGGCAGTACTCGTTCCCGTATCTCAGGGAACCGAGGTTACGTTAGTAACAGAGTACGTTTTTGTAATTTGTCATGTTAATAACGTTCCAAGTCCGTTATCTTATTTACACTTAATCCAGAAATGCATGCCCGGCTACGTTGCTGCCCAGGAAAAGCAAAAGCGAGCGCGATAAAACCATAATAATTCAAATTCTGTGTCCTCATAAACTACATTTACATAAACGAATATTGGAATAGTTTCATGAGCTTAAATCTTCGAAAATAATATTAAAAAATCTGCCATTCCCTATATAGTAATTATGTTCAAAATTGCAGAAGCCCGTTTACATCAGTTCCTTTTCTTAAGTTACACTTATTTTCCTCCTGTGTTTTTCCTGTAAAGCGGCATTGAAACACTTGGAACATTGCAAAAAAAGCACTACATAGAATTTAATTGAACAAGTTAAAAGCTCCAGTAGCAGCAGTTTTTCCTTTACGTATTTTAATGTGGGTCCACAATACTGTAACCCATTGAAATTGGTTGAGAAATGTAAACGTTATTGACGAGTTCGCCAATGCAAATAATAATGATGGCAGGATAATGCTGATAGCAGGGGTAGGTAATATATGCGTATGACGTGCTGTCCAGGGAGCGGGCTCCAAGCACGCCGGTTCCTTCCGAACCCGGAACACTCTCCCCCTGATGTGGGCGAGTGCGCCGAGCTAGGAAACGGGGAGATGAGACGGGGAGGTGGAGGGGTGTTGAATTACTTGTAGAGATGGCGCAGGTGAGATTTCTGGTCTTATTTATAAGGAGTCTCGCTTGAGCTGATAGGATTGCTGATAGCGAACCAGCCGAGATGATTATGTGCTCCGGCTTCTCCCGAACTTTGTTAATGAAACATCATTTATGCTTCATACAAAAAATAAAACGCAGCTTCCTCGTTTACTGGTTTTCTGACATTTTTCGTGTTTTTAACATGATTTTAATCTTCATGTACTGTCGGTAGTGATTCGGATATGCATAATACTGGACAAATATGTGTTATGTGTAATGTTAAAATGCAAATGAGAACTCTCTCGGGATCCCTTAGTGTTCGGGACTCTCGGCTGCAGCCCATGTTGCCCATTGGGTTGACGGCATAATACATATAATTTTACAAATGCACACATTCTTGAAAAACGCGTCGGTAGTTGTTAAGAAAATTTCACAAAGCCATGCTTTCGATGGTCTGTCTGTACCGCTTCTTTTTGAAATGCCCTCTTCTCCCCTGTCGTAAAACCACGCATACGCTGACGTATTCGGAACTAGGACCGTATGCAATGCCACGCATGAGGGAACATCACGTTTGTATGTATAATTCATGAATGACACGTGGTTACGCTAATGATGACATCAAGACTATATGCTTAATCAATTTTATGCAAACCTTTCCGTTTTCTGGCTTTCCATTGGCTAAAACCAATACGTCTGTAGACGAAATTACGTCTTTAGGCGCAATAACGCGTCCACGCGTTATATCGTCTGTACACGTTACGTCTAAGGACATTTTTGATCAAACGGCCTTCCATACATCTAAAGACATTTTTGATAAAACGGCCTTCCATATCCATACGCCTGCGACGTCTTGCGCACTTCGAGTGCAGCTCCGACACGTGAAAAGTGACAGAGAGAGGACCATACCTTGCTAGAGGTTATACGGTCTTTGCTTTCTTGTAGCAGACATGGACTTTATCGCCCATTCTCTGATGCCTGAAAGATGAAAACACTCTCCGCTAATCTCTTGCAGAATTAGTTTGTCCTCCATCACTTTTAATTTATTTATACATTCAACACAGGTATCAACTAAAGTTGCCATTTATTGAATGTGACAATAGAGGACCATTAGTGGGCCTTCAAAACACAGTCAGGCCATTGAAGCGTGTGGTAACCTGCTCACTGTAAAGGAAACAATGTGGATAATTTCCAAGGCAAACGCTCTTCGACCTGTTTAGTGTCCTCGCAGGCTAGACTGTAATGGTCAGTGTTGAGGACACTTGGGCTGCTATTATTATTAGTAGCGTTGCCATGACAGTGAACAGACCCAGCCCTTGTATAGCCACTTTTATTCCACTGCCCCCTCCTAAGTTTATGAAATATGTACAACGCAAACAGAGGTGGGGTTGATGTGCTTCTACCGCTACTAACTGCTACATGTCCAGGGCTGTTACTTATTTATAAGATGTAGAGAATAAGTGCCAAAATGGGCTTTCATCTTTTCCGCTCCTCTTCACACAGAAGTCACTTTCTGTAACCCTATGTTTACATTTAAAACTGCCCTCAAAAGATATAACACAAATGATAACAAAAATCTTAACAGAGTTAAGAGCAAAGTCTTGGGTTGGGTTTCTACAGTTTGTACAGTATTTTGGTCTTGCTATAGTGTGTTGGTAGAAACAGTGAAAATGTGATGTTCTTACTGACCTTTGCAACGTAGGGCATATTGCATTAATGTAGAAAAACAAACAGAAATGGGGTGCAACTTCGGCTCGCCTTTTACATATGAGTGAAATTCTTTGCAATGTATGACAAATTCGCCAAATGAGTATTTATGGGCAATACAATCAAACACTCCAAATCAAAGAATGCTAACTTTCTAATTGCACACTAAATATAACAATAAACAAAATAGGCATACCAATAGTCTTTTTGAGATTCAAACTTTAGATCAAATGAATCAAATTGAACCAAAACGCATGGACTGTTTTCACGTTCACTTTGTCAAGACTGGTGCGTGGAAGAACCCAAATGCAGGCAGGCAGTGAAGGGGTTAATAAAGATTTTAATATGAATACCAAGACAAAACAAAAACCCACGATGGGGGAAAATCAACTAAGGATAAATACAAACAAAAACTTCCCACGAGGGGGCAAGACAAAACAAGGTCAAAAATATCAAGAATAATATAAACAAATACCAACACTAAACAGGGAGCAGGAACATAACGAACAAGGCACACATGGAACGAAATACAACAAGACAATGAAACAAGAGGGCATTAAATAGGCAAGACAAACGAGGGATAATTACACAGGGCAGGTGAGGAACATGAGACACGGGACGAAAGCAATACATGAGACGAGAGGGGCGGGGCCAAAGACAAGACACGAGAAAACACATGAGAAGTAAAAACAAACAACTCATGGTTTTCTCACATAAAACCTAAGGGCTCTGCCCCGATCCCGCCACACGACTAGAGATTCATAAACAAGAAGGTGGGACCGTGACACTTTAAGCCTGATGTTTTGGAATGCTGATAAGAGTTAATAACAAAATGCATAGCAATAGAATTATGCAACAGATACTGTGTATTTGGGAATTAATATTTGTCTTGTTTGAATTGTACATCTTTACAACCTTTATACATTTTTTTTTACAAAACTGTTGTATGCACTCCAAATGTGTTGTTAATTTTAAACTATGAATGAACAACCTAGGTACAAAGCTGTTAGTTGTTTTGCTTTAGAAAAAGGAAAAATACAGGGAAGTTTCACAAATGAATTCTCCATGTGATGAGGTGACAGGTATCAACTTCTTAATTTTTCAGAGAGCATCCTAACAATGTATGCCTAAGGGTATGTCTTCAAAGCATGAAGATCCTCTGAGGGTAACTAATGACAATGAACCTTCCAAAGCTCTGCCTTGGGAAACACAGCCCAGTGCAACTGAAGACACAAGAAACATGCAATCAATGTAGATAATATAAACCTCTGTTAGATAATATATTGCTACAGTACCTGTGTGTGCCAAACAGTGTTGGGCAAGTTATTCTGGAAATTTACTGATTACTGATTACTCCTTTTAAAAGTAATCAAGTTATTGGTCTGATTACTTTATTTCAAAAGTAATTAGTTACACTACTCGTTACATTACTACCCCCCACCCCTCAAAAACACAAAATAACCTCTTTAGCCTTTTCAAGACTAAACTTTATTGGGAAGTGCATACTCTATCTCGTCTTTAATTATTTCAATACATTCTTTCTGCTTATTCCATACTAAAGCCTGTCATAAATAATAATAATACAATAATTGAACTCTGTGACATTTTAACTTAAAACATTTGTTCATATGTTAACTAGTATTTCTAAACCTGCATACTCCATAATGTAAAAAGTCTCTCCTTAGTTTCTTCACATTTACATTTATGCATTTGGCAGACACTTGCATTATCCTATACATTTTTACATAGGTATGTGCAATCCCCTGGGAACGAACCCGCAACCTTGCGTTGTTAACGTAATGCTCTTACCACTGAGCTAAAGTTTCTTATATATCTTAACTAGTGCTTCTGCATATTTCTATGATGATTTCTTCGTCATTTAACAAATATTACAGCGTTAGAGCAGCTAAAACTAGTCTGACAAAACATAACATGTTGCTAATAGCAGCCTGGCACTCGACAGTAGAAGTTCATTCATTGCTCTCCGTGCCCAGTGACGTTACTTTCTCCAGAAGTTTAACCGTGCTGTACTGCCCTTTCAGGTTGTTTTTCACAGGAGAGAGGGTTTTGCTTACCTCCACATGACCGACAACGCAGAACAATGTTCTTGCCTTTGACAGAAATAAAGTCAAAATAATGATTGTATTTCCAGCTACAGAACACATACGTTTCTCTCTCCATGCTGAGTTTGTTTTCGCTGGAAGTACCAAAGATTGTCTTGTGATAGGGAGATGTATGGGTCTGTAATACTTATAATAGGAGCATAAAGGCTAACATCAATCACGAGAGGCACCTCAGCCAAATAAACTCATAACGAGGTAATGAGCGGGATGCCGTGCGGACCAAGAGTACAAAAGGGCATCCCAAGTAAGCACACACAGCTTACCAAGTGCCGAAGCAAGTGCCTACAGGGATGCAGGGAGAAGCAGCATCTCGTTCCCTTCTCAGGGAACCAGGGTTACAGACGTAACCCAAGACGATCCCTTTCGATGGAACTCAAGCTGCATCGCCATAGCAATGCATTGGGGAACAAGATGCCCACACCACCATGCTACCAAATTCCTGTAGCGTGTATGAACCGAACACGGTGTAGAGACTTGGCATAGGCCAAATGGTCGGAATCATTAAAAGAAGAGCCATAAACCCCCTTAACTCTCTTTTGGTCTTTTAATGTTGATATCAAGAATCTTGGCTCCAGGGGGGCCTGGATTTAGGTTGGTTCTTCTCCTGAAAGTGTTGATAACCCTTTTGTTGCTCCGTGGGATATTTACGACTGCTAAGCTTCAAAGCAGAGGTGAGAAATCTCTCTGTTTTGTCTCACCTGGAACTTAACATCTGAGGCTATCCAGAGAAACTTCTCTCACAAATAGGAACTTGTGTGATTCAACTGTCCTTTTCTATAAATATATCTAAATATCTAGGTTATATGTTGTCACTCTTGCCATTTTAAATAATATGTAACTGTTAAATAGGCAAGTTTAATTCAGGCCTTGTTTGTGTTCATACATCCGAATGAATCATGACTTGATGCAATTCAAACCTAGCATATTTGATATCTAAATGTTTGTCTTTACAATTCCTCCTTGTTTATATATATTGTGTGACCATAGAACACTTTCTTTTCATTATGTTATAATTTGAACTGGTATTTTGTAAAGTTGCTAGGAGGTCATAATGATGCAAATTAGGTGTTGAGTGGACAAAGAACCTCTTCCCTGCTCAACTCTGATTGGTCGATTCAAACTCAGGTGAGCATGCCCTCTCACGAAGTTAAATATCAAGCCTTCTCTGAAAACGGAAGCTTGGCCTTTTTGCTCTATGCCTGCCCTCATCAGAAACTGGTTTGTGGTGTCTTTTCAGAGACATATTTTCCTTTGAGCTAAACTAATTCCTTAACTGAAATTAGTCTTGTCTCATTGTTCCAAGGTTACCACAGCGAGCAGGATGCAGTTCATGGCCTGACCTGATGGTAGAGCGGAGAATGGGAAGTGGGGACCTGACAAGAGCTGAGATGATAGAGCTGGATAAAGAAGGACGCGGTCTCTTGACATGTCTTCACCACAAAATTTCAAATGCTATTAGATTATTAATGATAATCTTAAACTATAATTTATTTTATTATTAAGTTTATTTATTTTATTTAGCCTTGTTGTGCAAGTTCTCTGGAGCTTGTGCAGAGGCAGCAGCTTTTGCCAGAGGGGAACTGGAATCCCCTGGTTGGGCCTGGGTTCTCCTGAGGTTTTTTTTCTCGATTAGAGTTTTGGGTTCCTCGCCACCGTTTGCATACTGTTTTTGCACTATCTGCCTGACCGGGGGGGCTGCTTTAGAATTTTAAAGTTTTACTTAATTAATATTGCATATAGGAATTTATGTCTTTATATTGACCTGTGCTTCTCTCCTCCTTTATCCTATGTTGCGTTCTGCTAGTGCCGGAGCCGCGGTTGCGTAACGCTGTGTGGGCGGACGTTGTGGTGTAGTGTGTTGCTGTGGTGCTTGTGTTGTGTTGTGTACTTGTTGTGTGTACTCTCGTTTGTGTCGTGTGTTGTGTTGTGGTGTGTGTGTTGTGCTGCAGCATCAGTGTGTTGAGCTCTTCTATGTGTGTTAGTACGTGTGCATATTGTCTGTGTGGGGTGTTTTGTATGTGGGTATGTCTGTCTTCTGTGTTTTCAACCTTTTCTTGTTTTTGCAGGTACAACTTTAATTATTTTGCTTATAGTCAATATGTCTCATGTACAGCTGCTTTGTAACAATGAAAATTGTAAAAGCGCTATATAAATAAAGTTGAGTTGAGTTGAGTTGAAATTGATGTTTTAAATAACCCGTTTCATGGATGTGATCTTGATAGATCTGGTGGAGAACCATATTTGGTGACCTTAGCTCATCATTATTTTAACATGCAGCTAAAACCGCTACAACGGTCAAGGCAAAAGTACCCAGGAACCCAAAGAGTTTGGTTTGGACTAGGTCTAAGTTCCCCTTCAGTCGGTCTCTCGATGTTGTGTTGAGAGACAGACTGGGGGTTTGATCTTGAGAACCTATCATCTCCGAGAGGAATTTAAAATGCCAATGGGCTTGGCGAATGGCACACGCACGCCAGTCCCCGCCCCGTGCATACGGGTATAAAAGGAATTCATTCATCCTTTGTTCTTCGGAACCTGCGTGGCATATGACTGTCGACATGATTTACGACGCAGAGCAGCGGACTTCTCCCACATGAGAGCGGACTTCCCCTGGCCATCTCGGCAGCGAGCTACAGACCTAAAAGAGCAAATTTCTCACAGTTGCGAGCATGTCTCGTCTGAGGTCGACCGCTTCGGCGAGCAGTGGGGGTGATTTGGGGGTTCCTATGGATGTCACTCTGTCAGCTTCGGCTTCGCGGACCACCCATACCCCAGCACGCTCACCTGGCTCAACCCCGATGGGCGGCGGTAGACCGTCCCATAGCGGGTAGTCTCCACAGAGAGATGAGGATGAACTCTTTGTCATTGCATCGGACAGCTACCTCCTGGCATCAGATGCGGAAGACCTCTCTGAACTCCCGCCCACGGGCGGTCGAGCTCAAGATGAGGCCGATGCTGAGATGTCAGCCATCCTTGCCCGGGCAGTGCGTTACACCGCCCTCCCCGAAGCGCTCGTGGCTGGATTTGTGTTTTCTGGGGTCGGAGTGTCGTCAAAAGCCACCCGTTCTTGGTGCGTTCCAGGCTAGCGGGCTCGGCAGCTGTTACTTCCCTGGATGGCGGGGCGACCAAAGGCTACGTCGACATCCCCCAGGTGGAGCATGCAGTCGCGGTGCACCTGTGCCCGCAGACAGCTGCCACCTGGAGGGGTCGACCTAGATTTCCGTCCAAATCTTGTAAGCTTTCTTCGACACTCGTGATGAAGGCTTACAATGCTGCTGGACATGCCGCTTCCGCCCTCCACGCTATGGCGATCCTTCAGGTCTTTCAGGCTAAAGCCCTGAAGGACCTGGACAATGGGAAGGCCGACCCAACTCGCATGAGCGAGTTACGCACTGCCACTGACCTCGTGCTTTGGGCGATAAAGGCCACTGTTTTGTGAAACCGTGTGTAACAATGTTCGTATAAAAGGAGGCGGGAACCGGCGAACATTAAATAAACGTTTTAATACAGTAACCAAACAACAAATCCAAAGTAAACGGCCAGCAGCCACCTCACAGTCGGCTGCCGGCTACACAAAATAACTAAAACACATAGGCCCAGTTTCACAGACAAGGTTTAAGGCTAGTCCCAGACTAAAATGAATGTGTGACCTGTCTTAACTGAATTTAACTTGCCCAGAAATATCTTAAAATATATCAGTGCCATTGTTTTGTGTCAAGATGCACACCAGTAATGTATTCTTTTAAGGTATTTTAATAAAAGCAACATACATATCTTAATCTAACTAAGGCATAGTCCTGGCTTAAAATAAACCGTGTCTGTGAAACTGGGCTATAATGTCCAGGCCTAGTCATCTCTCGCCGTGCCTTTCTGTCGCTCCTCCTCTTATGCTTCCGGAGCTCCTCCGTGAGAGATGCAAGACTCGTGTAACGCACAGCTGACACTCATTATCACTTGCGCCACCGGCCTCGCTTCATTCTCTCATGGCTCTCATCCCACCTCCCTCGTCACACCATGTAGGACATGTCACAACAGTTCTCCGCGGTTCAGAAGCAGACTGAGGCGATCAAGCAGATCCTGCCGCGACGTGACCACCTATCGGTATGGAGGAATTTCATGATATGTCTTTATGTTTTTGATCTGTCTTTATGTTTTTGATCATTATTCATTATTCACTATGTATTGCTCTTCGTTTTAAACACATTTGTATGAGATTCTGAAAAGCACCCTGCACAGCTGTGTTTTTGATGTCTGGCAGTGTTTATGAAATCTGGGGACTTTTTCCGGCCCCAACCCTACAGTATGACCAAATCTGGGCATGTTCCGCCCCGTTACTATGACTATAATCTACATTGAGCAAGGCCACAGTTTTACCACAGGAGGTGAAGAAGGGGAAACAGGTCATGATGACCATTACATAATTGTGGTGGGCGAGGATATATAAAAATATATTTTAAAAATTAGGTAATAGCCAGCCTACCACGAATAAATACGCACCTTGTTGCCTGGGATATATTGGTGGCAGAAAATAACAATTGGTTAATAAAAATAAGAGATAACGGGAATCTACCTGATTGGTTTTAGAAAGGACCACCTTTCAGACATTTTACTATAACTGTAGACTGAAAACACTTGGTTTTTAGATGACTTGGAACATCTCACTTTGTTTGACTCGAGCAAATAAAGTTAACCCNCAAAACACAGTCACACGCACACAGGTACATACACACCCACATGGGCACATACGCACACGCACAACGCAGACACACAAAACCCACACACACGGAACACAAAACATACATGCACTGACACACACGCATGTACGCATGCGCGCACACACAGCAGGGTCATCATAGATAAGCACACATAGAAGATAACGGAAAAAGAAACACAGGTAACATATACAGACTATGAATTCCTATATAGAGCAGTAAATAAATTACGCAGAATGTTACATTTAAAGTGATATTAATAAATATGAAAACTTTAAATTCTAAAGTTGATGTCAGCAGCCCCCCAGTCGGGCAAACAGTGCATAACAGTAGTGGCGAGGAACCCAAAACTCCAGTGGAGAAGAAATAGAAGCAAATGTTCCCACTTCGGGATCAACTAAGGCTGCAATTTCAGATTAAAGGGGTGCTGCAACGGTGTGTCATGCATTCTGACTTCTTCACAATATTAAATGTGCTGTCTTCTCATGCTTAACATGGTCAACTTGTCAAAAAACGAGCATACGTTTGCGAAGTTCAGGTGTTTGTTTGTTCACTGCATTTGAGTGATGAATGTTATATAAACGGTGGATATAACGCTGGATTTGGAGATCGTTTGAAACTGATATATGGAGCAGTCCCAGCGCTAAAAGATGCCAGACATGAACCGCATGCGGTGAGTGAAACTGATGTCTGTGTTTTGTTGGCAATGAATGCTCACGTGCTTTAGTTCAGCCTACCCCTCCCCCCCGCACGTGCAGTATGCATTCGGAAATAATCGTACAGCTGTATCTATCTTTTATAAATGTGATCAAACTAAATACTCTTAGTTTAACTAACAGTATAACTACTTCGTATTAACTAAATACGAAGTATGCAATACTACTCTATAGGTACTCAAGATTAATATGAGATTGGCAGAAACCGCGTGTGTTAGGGCCGCTTTAACACTACACGGTTGTCGTGGTCAAAGAATTCACAATTACATTATTATCACGATATG
Organism: Triplophysa rosa; assembly: GCF_024868665.1. Classification (NCBI taxonomy): domain Eukaryota; kingdom Metazoa; phylum Chordata; class Actinopteri; order Cypriniformes; family Nemacheilidae; genus Triplophysa; species Triplophysa rosa. Next base: position 11,758,879 of record NC_079891.1, on the reverse strand, counting down.
TTACAGTATGTGTTTTTGTCTGTTATTTGGTGAATTAATCACACTCAGAATATAAGTGTTTGTTACCATTGTGACTCTTTGTTGAATTGTTTACAGTATTACGATATCTGTAGAATAAACATGGTTTTTAAATATCACGGTATTGACAATACCGGTATATTGTAACACCCCTAGGATCAACGGATTTCATATTTCTCAGTTTCTCTCTCTTTTTCTCTCTCAAAAATGCTTTATTGACATGACAAAGTGTACATTTGTATTGCCAAAGGACTTGCAGCTGGGCTGCGTACAAATAGTGCAAGTAGGTAAACAAACCAAAAGAAAGATGATTATAGTAATAAAATAAAATAAAGAGTGTGATGTATGTAGTGCAACTTAAAGTGGTTTATAATATATGAAAATATATAAAAACAGAAATAAAGTATAGTTTAAAAAAAATTACAGAAGGAAATATACATTTAAGTAGCAGAATAAATTAATATACAGTAATATATTGTTAAGTACATATGTTGGAAGCATCAGGTCAGGGCAGATTCATTGTTTTCTCTTTTGTTGTGACAAGCAGACAAATATTGTGCAGCTAACACACAGCAGTCCTTGTGTTCTAATAACAAATACGGCAGTTTCTCATTGTTTGACAGACTTTCAAACGTCTGGTGTATGGACTTGATTGTTCCATAAAACATTGTCTGTATATCCGTGTTTTTTGTGCAGTCTGTTAGGAAGTGGAATTCCGTCTCAATTTTATTGAGATCACAGTGTGGACAGAGTCTCTGGTCCTGTGGCAGCCATGTTTGTCGGTGTCTGCTCATCTCTATAGTGAGTTTATGTCCACTGAGTCTGTATCTTGTCAACGTGGCTCTCAGTTTTTATCCGTCACTGTGTACAGAGTCTGCCATACTGTACGCCCCTTTCAATAAGTTTGTAAAATACTCCTTGGTGCCAAATTGAGTCAAAAGCTTTTTTAAAGTCTATAAAGCATGCATATATTTTACCTCTATCTTGGTTAACATGTTTTTCAATTAGAGTATGTAGCGTGTAGATATGATCAGTTGTGCGGTAGTTTGGTAAAAATCCTATTTGACTTCTGCTCAGGATGTTTTGTGTTGTGATGAAGTCTAGAGTCGAGCGTTTATTAAACTACAGAATAATTTTCCCAGGTTACTACTCACACAAACGCCTCTATAGTTGTTAGGGTCAAATTTATCTCAGTTTTTAAAGATTGGTGTTATCAAGCCTTGATTCCAGATGTCAGGGAAGTGACCTACAGTACTTTCATAATCACGTTAAATAGTTTTAAAATTGGCCAGTTGGAATTCACTGTTTGTATGTTTTATCATTTCGTTTAAAATCCCATCAGGTCCAGATGCTTTTTTTGCTTTAAGGTTTTTAAAAGTTTTAAAGTTTTTTTTCAGTTATTGGGAAGTCTAATGGGTTTTGATTATCTTTGATTGCTAATTTTAGTTTTTCTAATTGTTTGATTGCTTGATTTTGCTCACGGTTTGTGTCTGTCTGTACTTTATTAAACAATGTTTGGAAAATGACTTTGCCAATTCTTCATGATCAGTTTTTTTCAGATTGTTCCAATTATCCCAGAATTGATTTGTATTCACTGACTTCTCGATTATTGTCAGTTGTTTTTGGTTGTGTAGGGCGTTTTTGGTTCTGAGTGTATGTTTGTATTGTTTTAATGTTTCACAGTAAAGAAGTCGAATCTCTACATTATTTGGATCACTGTGTTTCTGGTTTGACAATATTCTCAGTTTTTTGCGAATAGTTTGAGTCATGATCGAACTAGTTTTTGTCATTTTTGGATATCAGATTTTTACCCGTTTTTGTTTTTAATTTGGATTGTTTTGCTGATTTTTCAAATATGAAATGTATATACTTTGTATTTTACGGCAATATTGACGCCTTCTTTAGTATGAGCATAGGTGTTATTTAGAAAGTTATCTAACAGCATTTGTATTTTTTGACTGTTAAGTGTTTTCTGATATTCTTCTGCGCTGTTTTCAGCCCATCTGTATGGTTTTATGATATTGTACAGCTTACTGGGCTCTGTGTTAATGCTATTCTCTGTCTTTTTGAGTTGTAGAGTAATTTGGCTGTGGTCAGATAGAGGGGTTCTCTCTCTCTCTCTCTCTCTCTCTCTCTCTCTCTCTCTCTCTCTCTCTCTCTCTCTCTGTTAGAAATTTAGTCCAGGAAAGTCTGGGATTTAGCCCTTCAGAGTTAGTTTTTGGCCATGTTGTGCGTGGGCCATTAAAAATTCTGCAAGAACATCTTCTGTCCACAGAGCAGACTCCATCCCATTCTAAGAATGTGCTGGAACATGTGTGCGCATTCCGTGAGCGTTTGCATGCTGTTTGGGATTTTGCCAAACGCTCGCTTGCTTCCTCTCAAGCGCGAATGAAAAGTTGGTATGATAAAAAATCTCTAAGTCGCTCATTTCCAGTTGGTAGTGAAGTTCTTGTGTTGTTGCCTTTGCCTGGTTCAACACTTCAGGCTAAGTTTTCAGGGCCTTATGTTGTTGAGCAGAAATTGAGTGACACTGACTATGTGATTATGACTCCAGATAGAAAGAGAAAAACTCGTGTGTGTCATATTAATATGCTGAAAGCTTATGTGTCTCGTTTTAGCCTTAACAACTCTCTCGTAACCCCAGCATCGGCCGCAGTGTTGGTGGTAAATGTGTCACCTTCAGATTACTCCCCAGAAGTTGATGGACTTCATTTAGGCAACACTTGTGTTCCATGTGCACGCTTGCCAAACTCTGAGACCCTTTTAAGTTTGTCTTCGAAGTTATCTCACTTACCTAGTTCGGCTCAAGATGAACTTGTAACCTTAGTTAAAAGGTATCCTTTGCTTTTCTCTGACATTCCTTCAACCACTAATGTACTGAAGCACGATATTGATGTAGATGGCCATGCCCCAGTTAAACAGAATGCTTATAGAGTTAACCCAGTGAAACGTGCTTTGATGAAGCAGGAGATACAATACTTGGTAGAGAATGGTTTTGCGGTTTCAAGTACTAGCCCATGGTGTTCCCCCTGTTTGTTGGTTCCCAAACCTGATGGCACAGCTCGTTTTTGTACTGATTATAGAAAGATTAATGCCATCACCAAATCCGATTCATTTCCTCTTCCGAGAATGGAAGATTGTGTGGATAGGGTAGGAAATGCCAAGTTTGTGACCAAGTTAGACTTGCTAAAGGGTTATTGGCAGGTCCCACTTACGGACCGTGCCTCAGAGATTTCGGCTTTCGCCACTCCAGATTGTTTTTTACAATACAAGGTTATGGCTTTTGGTTTAAAAAATGCTCCTGCAACATTTCAACGTTTGATGTCCTATGTACTTTGTGATGTACCTTGTTGTGAAGCATACCTTGATGATGTAGTGTGTTATTCTGACACTTGGGAAAAGCACCTTGAAACTTTGGACACTGTGTTTGGGCGTCTTCAATCGGCAAACCTTACACTCAATCTTGCTAAATGTGAATTTGGTTGTGCTACAGTCACTTATTTGGGTAAACAAGTTGGTCAGGGAACCGTTCGTCCTGTTGATGCTAAGATCCAAGCCATTAATGCTTTCCCAGTTCCTACGACAAGACGAGAACTTAGGCGATTTCTTGGGATGGCTGGATATTATCGGAGTTTTTGCAAGAACTTTTCAGATGTTGCAAAACCCTTAACAGATCTCCTGCGGGGCGCAGTAGCTTTTAAATGGGATACTAGGTGTCAGTTCGCTTTTGATTGCCTCAAATCTTTGTTGTGTTGTTCTCCTGTGTTAGCAGCTCCGGACTTCTCGAAACCATTTAAGCTGGAGGTGGATGCGTGTGGAACTGGTGCTGGTGCTGTCTTATTACAAGATAATCATGGAATCGACCGCCCAGTCTGCTTTTATTCCAAGAAGTTTAATCGTCACCAGGTTAACTATAGCACTATAGAAAAAGAGGCTCTTGCCCTTTTGCTAGCCTTACAACAATTTGAGGTTTATCTTGGTTCTAGTTCACTGCCCATTGTTGTTTATACTGACCATAACCCACTTGTTTTTCTTCTCCGCATGTGCAACACGAATCAACGCCTTATGCGGTGGGCACTCATTTGCCAAAGTTTTAATTTGAAGATTGTACATAAAAAGGGTATTGATAATGTGATTGCTGACACTTTGTCTAGATGTCATATGTGAAACAGCTTGTTAATCTGTAATCTTATGGGTGGGGGTGTTACAACCCTGGTTGTTTGTATGTTTGTGTTGAGTTTGTGTTGCAGGAATGGAGGCCATTCATTGGCTAATGGATAGCTGCTTCTGATTGGTGTGGCTGTTTTGGGGAGGGAATTAAAAGCCTGTCCTCTCCATTCATTGTTAGCTTGCTAGCCTGCCAGCAGCTTGCTCATTTATTGTCTTGGGCCTGTTTTTTGTTATGTTTTGTTGATTATAAGTTAGACACCCTGTGATTGTGATTTTTCTTTCTTTGGGATAGTAGGACTCCGAAGCCATTTTTCTTTTATTGTTCCCTTCTTATAACTTGTTTATGTGGGTAGGGAGAAAGGGAAGTGTTTGTGTAGAAAATCATAATAATTTTCTTTATTATTGTTTTATAGGTTATGTAGAGGGAGTGGGGTTTAAGTTGTGGGGTTTTGTTTGTTGTTTTGGCGTTTTCGAAGTCTGAAAGTTGATCCCATATTATTTGTTTTCAATAAATATTCTGTTATGACGAATTTTGGGTCTGAGACATCTTTCTGTTGTGGCCTGGCCTTAGACGGGCCATAACAGGCTGTCACGTTGATGAACGAACACTCGAACCCGAAGACTCGAGAGGTGAACTAATCAATTCTCTTTCCGGCTCAGACGCATTGGTAAAGCGTAGGGGGCTGTCACGTGATGAACGAACGACTCGAACCCGAAGACTCGAGAGGTGAACTAATCAATTCTCTTTCCGGCTCATGACTGCATTGGTAAAGCGTAGGGGGCTGTCACGTGATGAACGAACGACTCGAACC